>NW_023269764.1:0-128084 GCF_004353265.1 Vitis riparia | reverse complement strand
AGCAAGTACCTTGGCCAAAGGAGGAACAACGACACGATGACGACGATGATAAACCTGAAGTGGGCCGAGAAGGCATTACATCAGGTGGGTAGATAATGGGAAGGGGTAAGACTTCAGAAACAGGAAGAGACTCAATGGTGGAGAAGAATGGTGAGTCCTAAAAAAAGGTGACATCAGTGGAGAGTAAGTAGCGATGAGTCTCAGAGGAATAACAATGATAACCCTTTTGAAGTCTGGAGTATCCCAAGAAGATGCATTTTGTGGCTTTGGCAGAAAGTTTGTCTTGTCCAAGAGTGAGAATATGAACAAAGCAAGTACAACCTAAAATACGAGGAGGTAGGAAATAAAGTGGTTGGTCAAGGAAAAGAAGGAATGAGGACTTTGATTGTGTAATACAGATGAGGGCATACGATTAATCAAATAACATGCTGTAAGAACAACGTCCCCCAAAAAACGAAAAGGAACATTACTATGGAGAAGGAGAGTACGAGCTGTCTCAAAAGATGTCGATTCTTACGTTCGGCTACCCCATTTTGTTAAGGAGTATGAACACAAGAATACTGATGAAGGATCCTATGTTGGGACATAAATGAAGTAAATGGTGCAGAAAAATATTCCTTGGTATTGTCACTGCGTAACACACGAATAGAAATATTGAACTAGGTTTGGATTTCAACATAAAATTTTTGGAAAATAGAGAATAACTCAACTCGATTTTTCATTAAAAATAACCAAGTACATCGAGAATAGTCATCAATGAAAGTGACAAAATACTGAAATCCTAAAGTAGAGATGGTCCGACAAGGACCCCAAACATCAGTGTGAACAAGTTCAAAATGAGACTTTGCCCGATTATTCAAACGATTTGGGTACGAGACACAAGTATGTTTCCCAAGCTGACAGGACTCACACGCAAGTGACGACAAAAATGAAAAATGAGGGACCATTTTCTAGAACTTGGATAGACTAGGGTGACCCAGGCGACGATGTGCTAAACCAATGCCTTTAGCCACAGTTTGAGAACCATTAGCTAAGGTAACAGTAGGTAAGGCAAAGGTAGTAGTAATAGAAGAGAAAAGATCCTTATTACCAGATATGTGATCAGAAGCACCAGAATCTAAAATCCAAGGTCCAAGAGAAGATGTGTGGGTAAGACAAGCAGAAGCATTACCAGTCTGGGCAACAGAAGTAATAGAAGCCGACTTGGTGGCCTGATAGCGGAGATAGTCATCATACTCACTGTCAGTGAGGGAAATACCCTGAGATGTGGAGAAGCTTGGAGGCTAAGGCGGTTGAGGATCAAATGACTGGGCCACGTGGGCAGTGCGGGGAGGCCGCCCATGTAACTGATAACATCGATCACGAGTGTGGCCAAGCTTATTGCAATAGGTGCAATGAGGATGTTGGCCTCTACCTCGGTTACCATTGCATCCTCCTTGAGAGTTAGTTTGAGAAACTAACATAGAAGAATTTGAAGTGTTATCATATGACAAAGTCTGAATTGAGGAGATATGGAGGAGGCGAGCAAACACATCATCCAAGGATGGAACGGAGGAACTGCCAAGAATCTGATCGCGAACAGTCTCGAAATTTGGACGGAGGCCAATAAGCATAAGAACCATGAAGAACTTGTCAATCTATGTTCGTTGATCCCCAACATCAGTAGTAAGAGGCATCACGATCAAGAATTCCTCCTTAAGAGAGGCAATCTGGCCAATATAAGTAGATAAATCCATGTCTTGTTGTCTGACATTGAAAATAGAAGAAGCCACCTTATAAAGACGTTGGATATCATTCGTGTATAGCCCTTTTGCCTGATTCCAAAATTTAAAGCATGTTTTGTAGGCCCAAAGATGAAGCAGAATCTTAGGATCAACTGATTGCCATAACACACTACATAATTGTGCATCTATCTTTCTCCATTGTACTCTGTCAACCTCAGGGATATCCACTTCTTGTGTAACAAGGTGATCCTCATAACCTTGACCCATAAACCAAAGTTCCATAGAGGTAGACCAGGACAAATAATTTTCAATGCCAACCAATTTTTCCAAAGTAATCATAGGAGATCTAGATATAACAGAGGAAACAATGAAACTTTTAGTAGCCATATCTACTTATTTGGAGAATGAAATATGTTTGGATCAAAAAAAGCCCTAATACGGCTTCAGATCACGGCTGAAAGAAGAAAAACCAAGGATCTGTGGTTGTGATCGAGAGACCAAATAGTAAAGAAAAACAAATGTGGCACTACTGGAAGGGTAGAAGAACACTTCTTAAGACACGTGCAGGGCTCGGGGTGACACAAGCACAGATGAAGAGTGGCTAGATGGCTTTAGGCGAGGTTGGAGGTGGAAGCGCATTGTCGAAAAGTGCTCCACACGTCGGCACGTGAGGTTCAGGTCGTTGGAGAAGAAACGCGCGTGGTTGGCACGTGACTGAGATTATCCCTCCGGTGCTTTGATAAAACTTGAAGATCTCCTCCTTGCACACCTGATGGTATGGTCAGTGTCGGAAAAGGACTTCACTGGAAAAGTCGCCAAAAAATTCGTCGGCGGTGAGGGTTTTCTGACGACGATACGATTGACCGAAAAGTTTTAGGAGATGGGGAAGGTGACCGGAATGAAACACGGTCACTGAAAGGTTTCCCAGAATTGATTCACGGATAAACCGGAAATAATTAGGTTTTTTTTTCTCCCTAGGCTCTAATACCATGTGAAAAGAGAGAAAATGGAGAATCCCTAATTTTTGTTATTAAAAAACTATTAATAATACACATTGGACTAAGGTATATATATACATGCTAGTGGGACCCACAATACAATAAGGAAAACGAAAAGAAAAGTAAATAACTGAAATAACTGTACACTATCTAACAATATTCAAACACATGTAGTATGAAATATATACTATGGTGGTTTCTTTTCAATTGGAGAGTGTATGTCAAACTACCACCATACAAACCTTAAATAATAGCTCCAAACATTTTATGCTAGAACTTAAATCCAATTTAAACAAGTAAATGTAATTGTGGGCGATTACATTCAATCAAGATATCACTTTATAAACCTCATCTTGATACTTAATCAAGACAACACATATTGTCTTTATATACTTTTCACTCATTTATCATCATTAATATATCATGTCTCATCCTAACTCATAAACACATTGACTAGGGCAATTGCTCATGTGAGAGAGCCAACCTCTACCTGAATAACAAATACTTATCGCATTTGATCATTTACAAAGTATCTTATGTCCAATCAATAATGATTCATGACATATAATCAACATAAAATTATAACCTATGTAATCTTAATGACTATACATCTTCATAAAAGATGTCTCTTGGAAAGGGTTTTGTGAATGGATCAACAACCATCTCACGTGTAGATAAATATTTTAGGATCACCTCCTTTCGTGCAATAATATTTCTTGTAAAATTATTCTTGATATCTATATACTTAGTTCTTCCATGATATTTCAATTCCTTTACAAAAGCTATTGCAACTTGACTATCACTATAAATGTTTGGCCCAAAAACATCCTTTGACTATTCCTAACCTTTGTAAAAATCTTCTTAACCATACAACTTCCTATACTATAGCTGAGCAAGCAATAAATTCAGTTTTCATGGTTAACAAAGTCGTATAAGTTTGTTTCTTACTTTTCAATGAGATGACATCATTATTAAGCAAGAATGTATATCTAGATGTTGATTTGCATTTGTTAAGTCATTAAGTCATGTCTATATGTTGACAATTTTGTTCCTTTTTATGTTTGGTCATAAAAGTATTTTCAGATAGTGAGTTGCTCTCCATTGAAGATCAAGGGTTGATGTTTGTTCAACGAGGAAGTCACAAATACGTCTAAAAAGATTTGGATTATGGCATGAAAGGCTTTTATAAGGCATAAAAGGTTCAGTATCATTTTTGCACTTAAAATATTTTTAAATGATTTTTCAAAAGAAGTAGTGGGTGTCTAAACGGTCAATCAAGCTATCTAAGTCCAGTCAAGAGGCCATGATAGTTCTGCCGAGATTAAAAACATATTTTGGATGAATTTCACTCAAACTTTATTTTGGAAACTTAAGATACCAAAACTCTTTGGGTTTTTGCCTATAAATACCTTGCTATTAACCCCTCGAGGGTTAGTGATTGCATATTGTAGTGATCTTAAAGGTTATAGACCTCTCATTCTTAAAGAAATGGACTCCTTTAAAGAAAGCCTAAATTGCCACATCATTCCTGATCTCTCATTCAAGGATTTGAATATTTGAATTGTGGGTTAAAACCCTTAATCCATTCAGAATGGTCGAATGATCTACTAGGGAGCAATAGGGAGTTGCTACATCGTGGACATGAATTAAGTTGTAGGTGTTGGAGAGTAAGTCTTTAGAGTAAAGCAGCCATGTAAATCTGTGTAACTTGATTTTGAATAGTGGATTTAGATTGGTAAGTCTTGGACCTCATGGTTTTTATCTCTACGGTTTGTGGGGGTTTTCCATGTAAAAATCTTGTACCTCATGTCATTTTTTTATTACTACTTATATTCTGATTGATGATATTGATAACCTTATGATTAATTAGTTAGTTGGTTATTTAGGTTGTTGGGTTGGTTATCTTGGTGGTTGTGGTGGTTATACTTATAACAAATTATTGTTGTCTCTAACTACTCTTAGAATATCTTTTGATTGATTTGTTGGGATTGTTATTGAGTTTGTTAGGTTCGTTATTCTAATGGTTATTATTATCCCTAACATATCTTAATATATGTTTCATATATTAATAATTATATTACCTTATCCCTAACTAATCACACGGGTATCAATTAAACATAAAAATGAAGTTTTTATCAATAAAGATTTGGGGTGAACTCCTTTTTGGATATCCTAAATATTCTTGTAATATATTAGGATAAGTAAAATTGAATATATAATCTTTATTTAAAGTTTTAAATCACCTATTTACCCCCTTTTAGGTGTTCCCTATTGGACTTTCAATAGTTTTTTAAGTGGTACCAAGTGTTTTACCATTTTTCAGTGCCCATCTAGATCACCTGCCCAATCGACATCAAAACAACCTACCAAACACAATTCTTTGCCTTGATAACAAAGGAAATGGTCCATAGTGCCTTTTTTAGATACTTAAGAATTCTCTTTTTCCAATGCATCATTCTAGGATTTACTTAGTAGCGGCTAACCATCCCAATAGCATAGCAGGTGACTGGTCTTGTTCACATCGTATCATACGTTTGACTCCTAACAACACTGGAGTAAGGAACATTACTCATTTTCCTTTTTTCTTCTAGAGCCTTTGAACCCATTTCTTTGCTTAGGTTTTCACCTCTTGCAAATGGAGTGTGAATGGGATTGCAATCTTGCACATTAAATCATTCAAGGATTTTCTTAATATAGTGGTTTTAGTGAAAAAGCCACTATTTTGTTAGAATGATCTCTATGGATTTTTACTCAAAAATGTAAGATGCTTCTCCTATATCTTCCATATTAAAGTAGATAAAAACCATCTTTTAATGGTTTGAACAAATTTCAAATCATTTCCAATTATAAGTATATCATCCACGTATAAAAGATAATTGATTCATCCCCATTGCAGTCATGCCATTTGATTCTGGCTCAGACGGGTGTTATCAACAAAATTTATAAACCTAAATCACCTCACACTAGGGTAGCATAGCTAACATAGTATAATGGCTCTAGGATTGTCCACAGGGATGGGTTTTCGTCGTACAGTTGACACAGTGAAGGAAATAAATGGTGTTTTTCCTTATGAAAATTATCTTTTAAAGAAAATGGAATTGTGGTTGCAAATATTGATTTTAAGTTAAGCAAAAATAGTAAGTGAAATTAACTTACAAAGAAAAGGTCTCTTGGAGCTTTAGGTCACTAGGATCGGGTTCCTTAGGCAAAAGGGAAGATTTCGGATCTTCTCCTCGTGTTGAGAATAATAACATAAAAAATGGTTATCTCCTGAACCAGTTTTATATTTAGCAATTAAGATTTGATCCAAAGGTTTCATGGAAAATGATAGTTGTTGCCCATTAATGGCTTCAAACACTGAAGACTCTCACCTTGAACCACCTTCCAATGGCTCGTAAATGATAACTAATAGACATCCATGGATCTAGCAATAAGCATCCATGGAATCTGAAAAGCTTACTAAGTATTAGCCATTCAAGGTGCTTTTAAGGGATTTAAAGCTAAACCTTAAAATAAAAACCATTAATGGTTAACAACTACTTCCATTTAAAGCAAGAACAATTCCCAACTTTGCATTCGGGTCCTTCACCTAGCTTCCCTCACTCCAAGAAACATAAAACCTAGCCACTCATCCCCTGAGAAATCATCCTCAGATGTTGTTTGGCTAGAAAGAAAAGTGAAAACAAAATGAGAAGGAAAGGCAAAGCAAAAGCTCTGTATATTTCTTAGTATGGGAATTTACAAGTGTTTAATGAAAAACATACATACTCCTCCTTCTGTCTCTCTCCTTATATATATGCTACCTAAAAGATATATAAAAAGATATAAAAGAAAATATCTAGGTTGGTTACAAGGAGAAACTAGGAATTTACACAAAATATCTGAAGATAAAAATCTAACGGAGTCAGTGCACAGGAAGATTTCGCATACCATGCCAAATTTCGCATGGTGTGCGAAATTTTGCACGACCATGCGAACTTGCTGGTTGTTGGATTTCTTCCTCTGGTTTGATTCCTTGTATCTCTGATTGGCTTGGAAAAGGGCTATGAAGTGCTCCAAAGCATGGATTCTTCATGTATTTGAGCTTTAACTTGCATTGGCATGGATTTCACAAAATTCTCCCTCGTTCTTGGCTTGTTTCAATGATCAAAAAGCTACCAAAAACACCAAAACTTGCCAAAAACTAATTAGTAACCCTTGCTAGGTTCCTTAATGTGTCAATTGAGTTAAAAGGTATTAACTACTACTCAAAAGTATTTAAAACAGTTAGTTTCAAGCTATAAAAGAGTACTTTTTGAGTAGTAATCAATAATAACACATATTTATTTTTATGTTGCTTAATATAAACACAATGGACTTCATCAATCATTGTAAAATCGTACAAAGTTATTGTACAATGAAATCTCAAGTACCAATGCATGGATGATTGTTAAAGGTCATAAATTAATCGATTTAACCTGCACATTTTGTGCTCTTAGCCTTGGATAATGAAACTTATTGGTTGTTCCATATAGATTTTTTCATTCAACTCTTAACTAAGAAAAGTTGTCTTAATATTCATTTGGTGTAGTTGTAAATCCATATGAGTTATTATAGCTAGAATGAGGTGAATTGAGGCAAGCCTAACTACTAGAGAAAATATTTTCTCATAGTCTATACCCTATTGTTGGTTGTAACCTTTAGCCACTAGTGGAGCTTTATAATTTTCAATGTATCCATTTGCATTTCATATTATTTTAAGAAGCTGTTTTTTCTTAACAGCCTTTTGATCTAAAGGCAAATCAACCAAGTCCTATACTTTATTCTTTTGCATTGACTCCAATTCCTTTTCCACTATGTTTCTCTATTTATCCTTAGTTGGACAAATAAGAGCCTTTTAAATCGACTTAGGTTCAGCATCATCATATTGAGTTATAATATGAACTTTTCCTTCAATCTCAAATCGTCATCAAGGGATAATTTTGTTAAGAACTTTTTCTCAACATCGACTCTTTTACTGTACTTGCTATATGTTCTAGTTCACTCTCACTAGGTTTAAGCATCAATTGTTGTTTGAGTGTAGATCTTATGTCATGATCTATCATTTCATAAAGATGTAAATCCCTATCAATTGCACCCATTGATGGGAAATCATCCTCTAAGAACGTGACATCTCATGATTCTAATTCAATTATTGTTCTATCTTCATGCTCACCTATGAACACATACCCTTTAGAGTGTTCATCGTATCTTATAAAAACACATGTCCTTCCTTTAGGACCTAATTTTCCATATTTATGAGAAAGATTAGGAACATAAGTTGCTGGCCCCCATGGTCACAAATTGCTATGATTGGACTTTCGATTATTCCATAACTCATACAAAGTAAATGTAATAGACTTTTAGGGTACTCGATTAAGTACATAAGTAGCAATTAACTATGCATCTTCCTAATATGAAATGAGGAGATTTGCTTGAGCCATCATTGATCTAATCATCTCTAACAACGTTCTATTCCTCATCTCAACAACATCATTTTGTTGTGAAGTCCTTGGAATAGTCGATTGTCTACTAATATCCCTTTCATCATATAAATCTTTATATTGTTCTAGTAGATATTCTTTACCTTGGTTTTTTCTTAATGTTTTAATCTTTTTGTCTAACTGATTCTCAACTAAATTAATATAGAGTTTAAAACAATCTAATGTTTTAGACTTATGAGAAATTAGATAAACATAATCGTAACAAGTAAAGACATTTATAAATGTGATGAAATACAAGGCACTATGTCTTGCTTTAAACTCATAGGACCACAACTATTAGAATGGATCAATTGTAATGGCGTTTAAGTTATAGTTCCCTTTTTGAATGGTTTTCTTCTTGTTTTACTAGTTAAACAATATTCACAAGTTGGTATATCAATTATACTGAATTAACTTAGAAGATTTTCTCTAACTAGTCTATTCATTCTTTCTTATCCAATATGCCCAAGTCTAGCATGCCATATGATCACATTATCACATGTATTTCTAAAAATAGTCGTCAACGAATAATAACTATCATTAGTATTAGACAACACATAGTTATCAAAGTCAAGACCATAAAACCATCCAAACTAAATCCAAAACCAAAGTATGTTGTTCCCAAATACAACTCCATTACCGAATCATGAAAATCAAATTGTAACCTAAAATAAGAAGGACTAACACAGAAACCAAGTTTTGTCAAATATCTAGACCATAAAGAGCATCATGCATGAATAGGGTATGTCCTCTACGCAATTCCAATTTGCACATTCCAATAACCTTGACCTCAACTTTGGAGTTGTTTCCTACATAGATCCATATTGTACCAGAACTAATTGCCTGAAACTCTACATATTCTCCTTGATCTCTAGCTATATGGTTGGTGATCACTGAGTTTATAGGCTATAAATGAAATATTTAGTTAACACTACATAGCTAGAAACATAAACACATGAGTTATTTGAGCATGACCATACCTATTTCGGCTTAGTGCACTCATGAGCAAAGTTAGCCTTATTGCCACAGTTATAACATTTCAACTTGCACTTATCCCTTTTAGCATGCTTGAGCTTCTTGCATGCCCCAAACTTCCATTTATTTGAAGGATCATTAGATTTATTATTCTTCTTAAAGAATTTTTTTGTTACCCCACTACTACAAAAATAATTTATGGTGTCACTTTTAAAATAATGACACCATAAGGTTTATAATTAATAAAGGTGACACATCATATTAAAAATCTTCAATTGAGGTAGTTAGAAGATGTTAGTTTTATATTAATAGTGTCATTTTTTGGGAAGTGACATCATATAAAATAATTTTTTTTTAAATATTATAACTTAATGAGCCTACTTGAGCCCACTTTTAGAATTAATAATGAGGACCAATATATAAAAAGCCCATTGTTTCCACATGATACCCACAATCCAAAAAATCTCAGTATACAAACCCTATATATAATAAAAATCATAATCTTCTTCTACCTTTTCTCTCACCCATAGTCAACACGCTCACAATCGACATTCTTCTCTTTGTGGACTCCCAAGTAAGCCAAAATCTCTTAGATCTATCGTCTTTTTTCTTTTATTAATGTCATTATATTGATTGTTTCAACATTTTTGCATTATGGTTTTTATGAACTGCGTTTTTTTGAGTTGTAGGGAAGAAAAACTTAGGTTTAAAGTTCTAGCATAGAAGAAAAAACTTGTAGATTAATTGATTTTTTAATCTGAACCAAACACACGATCAACTCCATAAAAACAAGTGGAAAACAAGAAAAAAGGAATGATTTTTAATATGTATTTGTGTGAGAACGATAGGTATAGATTTTTTTTGAGATACACTGCCACATAATCTTCATCCCTTCTAAAAAACGAGAGAGAGAAAAAAAATGATTTGAGTAGACACATCTTGGCATCGGGATGGCTTGAGCAAGCTGTAGTCTCCTACACTAGGAAGCATGGTGAACTGATGCATCACATGAGCAAGACTCCTATTGCATGAGACATACTCCTATCACATGAGAATTCTAGTCAAAGTGGGAGATTGAGACCTGATGCAGGAAGAGAAAGGGACTCTTGACATGAGAAGACTCCTAATCGGGATAGGAAACTAAATCTTCATGCATAATGAGATGGAGAGATGTGGCATGAGAGTTTTAAATTCAGTAGGACTTGGAGTCCTACTCAAAATTTTCATTTGTTGAGCTTGAGTCAGACTCAGACTAGGACTCAAAAGTTAGTCTCCTAGTAGGATTAGGACTGCTTGGTGCAACCTTTATAAAAGGAGGGTCTGATCTTCTAAAAAGCAAGTGAACTACCTAGTAGGAGTCTTTACAGAGAGCCTCTTGTATTCTGTTGGAAATCAATAAGTTACAAGTTGGGGAGAGCCCTGTAATCTGTGTGTGTACCTTGTGGTTTGGAGGAAGGCTGGTCTAGTGTGTGTTTAGGCGCTACACAAACACAAAAACTTAGACCCAAAATTTTTGTGTGTGTGACATTTATCAACAACACATGGTGTCATTGTTTCAGCACATGGTGTCATTGTTTTAACACTATATCTCTCTCAATCAAGAATGAATGCTAAATTTAGTCATATCTCAAGGGAGAGGAACAGGCCAGCAGAGAAGATAGCACACTTTAGCCACAGATTTACTGAGGATAATGTTTAGGAGATTGATTGTCCTAGGAACGTAATGAATATGGTTGCTGAGGTGTATTATTCAGAGAGTCAAGAGACTCCAGAAAATTTATATTAAATAAAAAACAAACCAAAAAAAACACTAAAAACAAACAAGCAAGACCTGTTTTCAGGGGATTATCAAAGGTTATGACTAGATGATTGTAAACAAAATTGACAATGGAATCTCACTCATCTCAAGAAAGCTCTTGTCTTGGTAAACAATGCCAATGAAACCAAGTCATTTCTCCAACCAACATCAGAACCCCATATGTAAAGAAACATGAGGAATTGAAGAAAAAACTTGCAAGAAATACAACAAACCTGTAAAACATAATTCCCATATTGATCCTGAGCTAAAATGGAATATTTTCTTTTTCTCCCTCTAATTTTCTTTCTAACATAAGTTAAAGAAATAAAAACCTTTTCCATTTTTCTATCCACCTAAGACTTTAGAAGTGACATAAGTTGTTCAATTGAGGAGGAAGAAAATAATATAGTTTGATTGTAAGTAGGCATTATCAATTAGTTTTGGTGATGCTTGGAGACTAAGAAAATGGAAGAAAATTCAATGTTAGTATTTAGTAATGAGAAAAATAAATTCATTTGGTAGAACATTTTATCTTGTGGTCCCCACATCAAATCCGTTGTCAAAAAATTACTAAATTAAAATTTGAAATTTGTGGTATAATCGGTTTTAGATAAGAAAGTAACTCTAAAACCGCGTAGGATAACAGGGGCTTGTCATTCTCGCTACTTCTTTATGTCCTTTTGTAGATTGAATAGGCACGTCAATCAGTTTCCTATTATTGTAAAATAGCAAGCCAATGTAAAATAGCAAGCCATTTTATAAATATGGGTTGGGGATGTTTTTCATGAGCTTGGAATATTAGGTATTTCATAATGTTTGACTTTTGTGGGTCACATAACCGCTTCATAGTAGTCTCAATGGCCCACCCAAATTCATACTGCATGTCGGCGTAGAAGCATCTCACCACTTGAGGATAGATAGTCTCCATCATGGACAAATACTGACCACCCATGGCAGCAAATAGCCCCCCAAAATCAAAGTACTCAAGCTCCACTAAATCAATATTTCTACCATACATGATATTCCTAGTGGAGGATAGTTCAGTTAACTTGGCCTGTTGTGTGGGAGATGAGAACAAATGTGAATCAATGGATGCCTTGGTACGTGCCTCCTGAGACACAATGATCTATGTATAAGGAAATGATAGATAACATGTACGTGCCTTGGTACCTAAACCAAATATTAGGTACAGTAATTGGTTTCGTAGCAGCGTGAATGTATTTGAGTTTTACATTTTTTAAAAATATATGGTATCATGTAAAACAAAAGTAAAACATTATGTAAATAATTTTTAAAACATTGTTTAAACTTGTGTCCAAATCAGCAAGACTCACATCTCAAGATAGTGATTTTCTATTAAATGTAGCATAATAGAAGTGTTTAACCATTTTTAAAAAACTAAATTTTATTCTTTAAAAAATAAAATTTATATATAAAACATACTTATAAGGATGCTAATTGACTAAATTTGAAACCTGTCTTAATGTATTTATACAAAGCCTTTGGGTCACAACGAAATTAGCCATAAAATAAAAATGATGAATTATAGTTTGTGTGCTTAATTGCTTATAATTGATCCAAAGGAAAATTGGGTATATGTAACTAAAAGTTACATTAGCAACAGTTGAGTATATGTCATGTGCTTGCTTAGGTTCTTTGTGTACCAAGAGAATACACACAACAAAATTAATTATTAAGTTTCATTTATTTATCTGGAGATATCAATTCAACCCCATTCTGTAGCAAATAGACCCTAACCTGTTATGCATGAAAAATTAGAAACTTCAGCCTTTGGTGTGACACCATTACTCAAAGGTGATGCATTTAATATGACATCATAACTCAAAGATGATGCATTTAATGCGACACCCTATCATCACTAGAAATATATGGTGTCACTTCCGAATGGGTCATCATTTATCTACTTTGGTGTCACTTCCAAATACGTCACCAATTGGTACCCTCTGTGGTGTCAGTGGAGAAGGTGACGCTATGTTGTAGTGACATCCTATGTATATGGTGACTCATTATAAATGTCACCATATATCTTTTTCCTTGTAGTGCCCTTAAATCCGAAAGTTTTGCAAGAACTGGATTTAGCAACATAAGCTTGTTCATTAGGCCTAGACCACAAGTCGCTCAACTTCCAATTCAAGATGGCTAACTATATCATTAAAATTCTTAACACACTCATTATGTGTCATGTGTACCATCACGTGTTCTCAACTCTTTGTTAAAAGATCTAATGACCACCTCAAATTGTTGCTCATTAGTGAGGACATGCCCAAATGTTTTAAGCTCTCTTATCATTCTTTTCATCTCCCTGAGATGTTGTTTCATTTTATGGTTCAGTCGCATCTTGTAGTTTCTAAATTTCATTACAAGTTCTCTCAACTTTGTAACTAAAATTCCACCATACTTCTCATTTAGAGTTTCCACATCTCATGAACAGTTTGGTATACCTCATAATCTATTAACAAATCATCTTGCATACAACTCAATAACATAATACGAGCTAAAGAATTTTCTTTTTTTTTTTTCCATGCCACATAAACCTCTTGATCCCTTCTATGTTGAGTAGAGTTCTCTTGTTTAGGTTCTTCCATGACATGATTCAATCTATCAAGAACCTCTTGGTTTTCAAGGATATATTGAACTTTGCGATACCAAATCTCATAATTATCATCATTCAATTTCTTACCCTTGTTTAATTCTACTATGATGTTCATAGGTGCAATTAACATATTCAACTACATAGAGATATTATACAATCTTAGTGATCGATACTTTTATGGATATAGATACTCATACTTGCTCTAATTATCTTCTAATACGTAGTAACCTTAAATTTCAATAGAAATGAAAGTTCACTATGTTCCCAATCAACTCCTATATACAATTTTAATTATTACAAATTAGAAATAATCTATGCAAGTATTTCTAATTTTTAGCTAAGAAATTACTTAAATTTCATTTTAACCTAAAGCTTTCTTCTCCATGAAATAATATTGTACAACTATCATGTGTTAACAATATATATTTATAAAAAAATTAAAGACATGTAAATAAAAGACATACTAATTCATAAAAAAGATAAATATACATGTCATGTCTTACATATCAAGTATTTACATTTTATATACAAAGATTGAAAAAAAAAAAAAAAAACTAATCTTCTCCTTTAAAGCTAAAAGAAACAATATTTGGATTATACATAGTATCTTCTGTAACTTTATACTTTGTTTTCAATAACTATAATCCTCTAACATTTTTATACTTGATTGGATTAAAAAAAAAACTCACACTTCGCAAGTTAGGAGATATAGAAAGCATTATTGTTCATTTAATGACATTCTTTTCAAAGCATATTTGCTAATATTCCTTAAAAAGGTCTACTAAGTCATCGAAAAACTTATTTGTCAAATCCTGAGGCCCTTATTAAATGAATTCCCATATATGTTCTAAAATTTTAACCTCAGGTTCTATTAATGACATTTGTAAAAACCATTTCTTATAGTTTGGTTGAAAAAAATATTTCACTTCTAGTCTCTTGATCACATTAACGATATGATCCACATGTTCATCTATAGAATGACTAGGGTTCCTCTTGTAGTTGATAAGCATATCTAAATCTGGCCAAGGTCCTTTAGCCCTTAGTACTTTCCTAGTTGTCTTCATTTGTACTATTTCAAACCTAACCATTTTTTTTAATTAATTTAATTTTAATGAGTAACATATACTCATACTTTAATTAAATGTTTAAACAAATAAAAAATTTATTTGGAAGGACCCAATTATTGTTATTATTTAAAAAATTAGACATTTGTCTATTAGTGCCTAATTAATTATGTTTTGAATAAATCAACATGCATAATTTGACAACCTAAATAATTTATATTAGACACTAAGTATTAGTCATAGTCTAAGTAAAATAATAATAATAATAATAAATAAAAAATAAAAAATAAAACTAACATTCTTACATTATGGCTTTACTTTCTTTTTAAGTATGCTCTAAACAATATAATACTAATAAAAAGTATTTATATCACATCAAGTACTAGTAGTCTAGTAGTAATAAGGGACCCTATCGGGAGAGGCTCAGTTTTGATTTTGCACTATCCTTTCATCTATACATATATATGTATATATATTATTTATTGCAAGGAAGAGTTTGCAATCCCTGTCCTAAGGGAGAGCCTACATGGTAGGGTGGACTTTCCACCATTTTTTTGTTTTTTGTTTTTTTTTTTTTTTTTCACTTCAAGTGGATCTTGTCTTTCTTGTTTTATTTAGTTATTTACATTTTTTAACTCTATTTTTTTTAGGAACATTGTCATCCATATTTATTTCTTTTTTTGTTTATTGTTTTTCTTGGAAACATATTCGTATTTATCCTTTTTTTGTTTCTTTATTTATTCATTTTAAGGATCCCGTTTTTCCATAAATACACATCCAGAAACTTATTGATTCACATATTTATCATTTTTTGTTTTATTTATTTATCTATTTTTCTATGAACTCTGTCCTTTTTTTTTTTTGGAATTCAAGAACAAATTTTATTTTTATTTTTATTTTTTGGAACCAGTTAGAAATTTTTTTTATTTTTTTATTTTTCCAAAAATTCCATTTTTCTTCTTAAACTAAGAAAACAAACAAAAAAAAGGTCAAAAAACAACCTAAATAAGGCTCTAATACCAATGATAGAAATAAGGCTTCAAATTACCCTCTAAAATGCACAAAATCTAGATTGGTTATTTCATTGATGAATTCTCTACCCCAAGTGGTGAATGGAACTACAAAGAAAAAAATGAAAATCACTCTATTTCCATAATAGAAATGCCTTAATCTTCTTTCACGTAGAAAAAAAAGAAAGAAATTCAAGAAAAAAGACTTTCTTACAAAAGCGTGTTCTTTCATGCTTTTCATAGAGAGAGAGAAAAAAAAAAAAGAATGAGTGAGATAGAGAGATTTTTTTTCCCTGATTATATAGTGCCAATTTGTCAGTAGTTTTTACTCCTAGAAACTATTCTTCCCCATTTCATATTTTATTAGACCGGGTCAAGTCAACCCACTTGGTCACCTAAAACCAACTCCAACACAAACCCCATTGAAAAGAATGGGATGCCAAATTTAATGTTCTATGCATTACCATTTTCTTCTTTGAAATGATCTCTGAGTGTTTAATTAGGTTGACAATTGTGGACAAAAAATTGAAGTGTCTTCTAACTCTGTCTTTTGAATCCTTTCTCTGACTACTTACCTAATAAAGATTAAGATGTTGAAGAAACCAAGATATGTAGTTGAGGTTGTAGATGAATGCAATTGAATGGACCAAGTTTTTAAAATTATAGTCTTTTTTTGAACTTTTTTTTTTTTTTTTTAAAGTCAAGGAAGGAAGGGCAATAGTTTTTTTAACTAAGTGTTTATGTGCCTTATCGATTCAGATTTAAGTAAAATCGATCTATTTTGTTGGACCTTTTTATAGCAATTGGATCAATGTTTCCCCTTCATATTTAACCAAAATGCTTCCAGTTTAGGAAATGGAGACTTATAGTTGGAGAGTGTCCAGTTTTTGAGAAAATCCTTTTTCACAATGATTTCAAAATCGTTTTTCAATTGGATTTTCTTTAAAAAAAAAAAAAAAAAGTTGGTTCATATCATTCATTCATCTCTCAATTTTCCCATTTGTTTGGGTTTAGGTAAAAAATTCATTTCTTCTTGATTGAACTTAAATAAAAGGCTGAGATTAAGTTTAGCATGGACTTCAAGTATGTTCCGGAAGATGAAGTCATGTAGTTGAAGTGAGAGGGTGTTGGTCAAGTAGCTTATGAAGGATTAGTGGACTTGAACTAAGTAAATCTCTGTACACATTGGTTGTGCTTTATAGTGGAAGGTTTTGATCATTAATAGGCCCATGGCTTTTTATCCCTTACGAGGTTTTCCACATAAAAATTTTGTGTGATTGTCTCTCTTATTCTACATTTATTCATTTCTAATTATTGATCTCATTTGTTACTTAGTAATATATGTTGGATGGGTGAAAAATGAATTGATATAAGTTTGATTATTCATTGGAAATCTTAAATAATTTATTGCTCAATTTGATAATGATATCAAGTAGTAATTGGAAATGTGTCAATTGAAGTTAAAATTACTTTTATGGATTTAGGTTAGAGAATGTTGAATCATTTTCATGTGAATTGCACATATAAATTGTTGGGAGAGTGTTGTTGCATTCACACTTGCATGGGATTTTTATTCTTTGTTGAAAGAAAATAAAAAAAGTTGTGAGAAATTGTAAGGAAAGACAATATGCATTGAGGGACCTTCTGAATTTGTTTAAAAACACCTAATGCACCCCCTCTTTCTAAGTGTAGTCCATCATTGAGATTCATTTTCATTTGGTATCAGAGCATGTTTTTACTACAAAAATCATTTTTGGTCCTTGAATCTCAATCATGCAACCTCATCAAAAGGGAGCTTCCATTGACAGACCACCATTCTTAACCTGTGAAAATTATTCTTATTAGAAAATGGGAATGCAATATTTTCTCAAAGTACAAAATGAAAGAGTTTGGAACACCATTGAATTTGGTTGGTGTCCACTCAAGGTGTTTGAAATAGAAGGTAGACAAAAAAATGTTATCAAGACTAATTTGAAATGGTGGATAGAGGTGAAAATGAAGCTAGCGAGAATAATGTCAAACTCTGTATTCCAATTTCAATGCCATTAGCATGGATGAATTTTGTAAAATTGTTACATGTATTTTGGTTAGGGAGGCTTAGGACATCTTCCAGGTGACTCATGAAGAAACCAATGATGCCAAAGTCTCCTTTCTTTGTGTTGTGTAGTTAAGTCTTGAATTAGGTTATTTTGGCTCTTCCTTAGGTACCAAAATACAATTCCAATGTCTTCCAAAACTGGGTCGAAGTGTCATAGCTTACCATATGAGTGAGAAGAGCATCAGATATAGATGCAAGAATCCAAGACATGATGAGTTGATCTTGTTATTCCCAATCTTGGAACTTAGGATTTATGTGAGAAGAAGAAAGAAGAAAGATTGATGAGAACCTTTTTGCATTATCTGAAAGGTTAGTGACCTATAGAGGATGCATGTCTTTAAGTAGGTAAGCTTCCAAAGCTTGTAACTAACTTGAGAGGTTAGTTTCAACAGAAAGGAAACAAACCACGCTTATGCATTACATGTGAGTAGTTGTAATTGACTGAAACTGATTCTCTCTAACAATCCAATATGAAGGGTATGGTCTCTTATTTTTCTATATATGTTGGATTTACAGTTATGCATGTGGATTTAGTTATATATATATATATATATATATATATATATATATATATATATATATATATATATATATATATATATATATATATATATATATTCAAACTTATGTTGAATTTTTCGGAGAAAGATAATTTATTTTTATTTTTGAGTTTAGGGTGTATTTCACCATATTTTCTAATGTTTGTTTTTAAAACTATTTTTGAAGTTAAAAGAAAAAAAACATAGTGTTTTAGTATTTTGTAAAAATAAGAATATTTAACAAGTTATTTTTTAAAAAAAGTTTTTAAAAATAAATATAATACTAATTAAATTTAATTCATGTGTTGTTAAAAATGAAAATAGATTTATAATTATAAATAAATTTAAAATTAAATAGGTTTTAGTAAAACATGAATAATAAAATCATAAATTTTATTTTTAATAAAAAAAATATTATTTTAGTGCATGTTAATTAGAAATATATGGATATTAACATATTTGTTAAAGTATAATTAATTTATTTATTTATTTATTGGTTAAAAATGAATAATAATGATTTTAAAATACTAATTATTAACAATATTTTATTTTAAAATGAATAACAAATAAGTTTAAATTTTTTAATATGTAAATGAACAATTATTTTATTAAATGTATATATTTAGTACTCAATTATAAACATAGTATTATGGAATGTTTTGCTTTAATATGTGATTACTACTCAAAAAGTGTTATTTCATAGCTTGTAATTAATCCTTTTAAACACTTTTGAGTAGTAGCTAGTACCTTTTAACCCAATTAGCATGTTAAGGCCCCTTTCAATCAATTCTAATCAAATTGTGTAAGTTTTGGTGTTTTTGTTAGTATTTTGATCACCAAAGCATTATGAGGTTGAGGAGAGTTTTATGGAATCCTTGGCAAGTAATGGAAAGCTTAGAGGCATGAAGAATCAAAGCCTTGAAGCATTTTTGCCATAAGCAAAGTGGAAATGAAAAGGGGAAGCAAAGAGAATCCAGCCATGAAGCATTTTTTATGACAGTCACTACAGCCACTTTTGGAGCACTTCCTAATGTCCAAATTATGCATGCTATATTTCATTTGAAAGCTTAGGAAGTCAAAAATCCAATGCTTCAAACCATGTACAATTTGGAGCTGAAATGAGGAAGTTACAGCCTTTGGAAGACAACTGCTCCAAGCTGAAGGAAGGCTTCAGAAAAGTGCTGCGAAATCACCATTTTGTTGCGGAATGATTTCGCAGCCTTTTTCTACAGTACCATGGATTTCCCCTGAAGCTTCACGCCGCGATGGAAGCCAAGCACCACAAGATGGAAGTCAACTTCGCAAAGGTGTTGAATCAGCCTTTTGCTGCAAAGAAATTTCGCAGCTCTTCTTGTGTACCTGCGAAATTTCGCAGACCTCACTTTTCACCTGCGAAATGGTCCTTAGTGCTTCCCGATATTTGTAACCGACACTTGGAGATATTTTTCATTAGATTTTTGTTACCTAAATGCCCAAATTCTCCTTGTAAGTCACCAGTGATAGGATTCCTTAGCTTTTAAGTTAGGAATTTGGCAAAAATATCAATGTAATAGTTGATTATGTAATTTTGGTATAAAGAGAGCCCGAGGAGCCTGTTCGGAGGGTGTTGAACCTTTTGTAAAAGTTTCAAAGAAATACACAGAGCTTGAGCTCTGCTTTACCTTCTCTATTTGATTGTGTTTTTTTACTTATTTTACTAAGTTATGCACTCTCTGAGGAGCTTTCCCTAGAGAATGAGTAACTAAACCTTTTAGTTTCTTGGAGTTACGGTTGCCGGGAAAGGTTCCAAGTGCAAGAATCAGAAGCTTTGTGGTTTCAGCTATGCATGAAGAGAAAGTGTGTCCCGTGAATGATTTCTACGTTTTTAGTTAACTTAAAACGCCTTGGAGTCACCTGGGCCAACACTTGGTAAGGCAAGTGATCTCTAACCATGGAGATGCACTAGTTTACCCCTTGCGAGCCTCTGGTAGGTGACTTGAAGGTAGGATTTTCTAGAATGGCCAACACTTGGTAAGCTTTTGGACTCTAAGGAGACATCCATTAGTTATCTCTTGCGAGCTTGTGAAGGGAAGTCCAAGGTTAAAGATCACCTTGAATGGTAAAGGCTAAGTGAGAGGCTCGAACCATCGCAAGTTGCATCAGTGAGAGAATTAAAGCTGAAATCCAATTGAGGGATGCATTTATGCAGCACCTGTTAGAGAATTGCCTTTATGATAATTCTTTAATGTAAGGAAGTGAACCAACTGACCGGAGCTATGCTATTGCATGAGGAACCTCCCCTGTAAACCTGAATCTCCAAGGAATGCTTTTCTTCTTAAGTAATTTTCATCACTTGCTGTGTAGTTAATCTAAGTTCAAACCTTTTTCAACCAAAGTTTGTGTTTCATTCCTTAAGCTAATCTTGAAATGAAACAACACCAATTCACTTTGAATTGGTATCATTTTCAACTTGAGTACCCTTCCCAGTGGAACAATCCTAGAGCCACTATGCTATAGTAGTTTTTTATTTGCTACCCTAGTTCATGGTGTTATAGGTTAAAAATTTTGTTGATTACTCCCGCCATCAAGGAGCACCAGCTGGACACAAATCAGCTGAGACACCAATTAGGCATGAATCAAATGGCGCTGTTGTCGGGGAAGGTGTCAAGAATCAGTGATACTATTTCAGTGTACTTGTGATTTTCATCACAAGTGTGGTAAAGTTTCTTAGGCTTTATTAATTCTCATTTTGTTTTACTAACTCATAATCTAAATTTAGCTTTCAAATTCAGCTTAGTTTTATTTTGTTTTGGTAGCCCTGTTTTCTTTTGTTGTCCTCTGTTTTCATTTTAGTTTCAGATAGTTACTAGTTTTGCATGCCAAAGTGGATACGAGGCAGTGGAGGAAGGCTTGTTAGAAGTGATACACCTCATACTAAGGAATTGGAATTGAGCTTGAATATCATGGAAACTACACCTGAAGATCAACATAGTCACCAAGTTCGTCAAGACAATCTCAATGAATTTAGATCAATGAGGGACCGTATGCACCCACCTCGTATGAGTGCACCATCATGTATAATACCTCCTACAGAGCAGCTAGTGATCAGACCATATATTGTTCCACTTCTACCAACTTTCCATGGAATGGAAAGTGAGAATCCCTATGCACATATTAAGGAATTTGAAGATGTTTGTAATACATTCCAAGAGGGAGGAGCTTCAATTGATTTAATGAGGCTTAAGTTATTTCCTTTTACTTTAAAGGATAAAGCCAAAATTTGGCTTAATTCTTTAAGGCCAAGGAGTATCCGTACTTGGACTGACTTACAAGCTGAATTCCTTAAGAAGTTCTTTCCCACTCATAGAACAAATGGCTTGAAAAGGCAAATTTCAAATTTCTCAGCTAAAGAGAATGAGAAATTCTATGAGTGTTGGGAAAGATATATGGAAGCTATTAATGCATGTCCTCACCATGGCTTTGATACTTGGCTATTGGTGAGCTATTTTTATGATGGGATGTCATCCCCAATGAAGCAACTTCTGGAGACAATGTGTGGAGGAGATTTCATGAGCAAAAATCCGGAGGAAGCTATGGATTTCTTGAATTATGTAGCTGAAGTTTCAAGGGGATGGAATGAACCGACCAAAGGAGAAGTGGGAAGGATGAAGTCTCAACTGAATGCTTTCAATGCTAAGGCTGGGATGTATACCTTGAAAGAGGAGGATGATACAAAAGCAAAGTTTGCAGCTGTGACAAGAAGATTGGAAGAGCTGGAACTGAAAAAGGTACATGAAGTGCAAGCTGTAGCTGAATCACCAGTGCAAGTGAAGCTATGTCCTAATTGTCAATCATATGAGCACTTGGTGGAGGAATGCCCTACCATTTCAGTTGAAAGGGAAATGTTTGGAGAGCAAGTAAATGTTGTTGGACAATTCAAGCCCAACAACAATGCACCTTATGGAAACACTTACAATTCAAGTTGGAGGAATCATCCAAATTTTTCATGGAAGCCTAGAGCACCTCAGTATCAACAACCAGATCAACCATCTCAGCAATCTTCAAGTCTTGAACAAGCCATTTTGAACCTCAGCAAGGTAGTGGGAGATTTTGTTGGAGAACAAAAAGCCATCAATACTCAGCTTAATCAAAGAATTGACAGAGTAGAGAATACTCTGAACAAAAGAATGGATGGAATGCAAAATGATATGACTCAAAGATTTGATAATCTCCAGTACTCAATATCAAGGCTCACAAATTTGAATACAGTACAAGAAAAGGGAAGATTTCCTTCTCAACCCCACCAAAATCCCAAGGGTGTCCAAGAAGTGGAAAGCCATGAGGGAGAATCATCACAGATGAAAGATGTAAAAGCCTTGATCACTCTAAGGAGTGGTAAGAAAATTGAGCAGCCACCACCTAAGCCACCTGTTGAAGAAGAAGAGACAATGAAGGAGGAGGAAATGAAAGACAAAGAAGGAGAAATCAATGATAAGAAAGAGGACCATGAATCAACAATGAATGCAAATCCAGAGAAGGAACTTCTGAAGGAAGAAAGGCTGAAGAATCAACTTCTCCACCTTTTCCTCAAGCATTGCATGGGAAGAAGGGGATTAGAAATGCAGCTGAAATTCTTGAAGTATTGAGACAAGTTAAAGTCAAAATTCCACTATTGGATATGATTAAGCAAGTTCCAACCTATGCAAAATTCCTAAAGGACTTGTGTACTATCAAAAGAGGGCTGACTGTAAACAAGAAAGCCTTCTTGACTGAGCAAGTAAGTGCAATCTTACAGTGTAAGTCTCCTTTGAAGTACAAAGATCCGGGAAGTCCTACCATTTCAGTCATGATTGGAGGAAAGGTAGTGGAGAAAGCTTTATTAGACTTGGGAGCAAGTGTGAATTTGCTTCCATATACTGTTTATAAGCAATTGGGGCTTGGTGAGTTGAAACCAACAGCAATCACTCTATCTCTAGCAGATAGATCAGTAAAAATTCCCAGAGGAGTAATTGAGGATGTCTTGGTTCAAGTTGATAACTTCTACTATCCAGCGGATTTTATTGTTCTTGACACGGATCCTACTGTTAAGGAAGCTAATTTAGTTCCTATTATCCTGGGAAGGCCATTCCTAGCTACCTCAAATGCAATCATCAACTGTAGGAATGGGCTCATGCAACTCACTTTTGGTAATATGACACTTGATCTCAATATCTTTTATATGTCTAAAAAGCAAATCATTCCGGAAGAAGAAGAGGGTCCAGAAGAAGTGTGTATTATTGATACTTTGGTAGAGGAGCACTGCAATCAGAATATGCAAGATAAGCTGAATGAAAGTTTTGTGGATTGTGAGGAAGGTTTGTCTGAACCTCCTAATGAGCTTGCTACTTTACAAAGTTGGAGGAGGGTAGAAGAGATTCTACCTTTGTTCAATAAAGAATAGGGAGCATATGCTGAAAAAGAGATCCCAAAACTCAATTTGAAGCCTCTACCTGTGGAGCTGAAATACACATACCTTGAAGACAATAATAAATGTCCTGTTGTAATATCTTCATCTTTGACCAGTCATCAAGAGGAATGTTTAATGGAAGTTCTCAAGAGGTGTAAGAAAGCTATAGGATGGCAAATATCTGATTTGAAAGGCATTAGTCCTTTAGTCTGCACACATCATATATATATGGAGGAGGAAGCTAAGCCAATTCATCAATTTCAAAGAAGATTGAATCCTCATTTACAAGAAGTTGTGCGAGCTGAGGTACTAAAGCTACTTCAAGCAGGTATTATCTACCCTATATCTGATAGCTCTTGGGTGAGCCCTACTCAAGTGGTACCAAAGAAGTCAGGGATCACTGTGGTTCAGAATGAAAAAGGGGAAGAAATCACTACACGTCTCACTTCAGGGTGGAGGGTGTGTATTGATTATAGAAAGTTGAATGCAGTAACCAGGAAAGATCATTTTCCATTGCCATTTATTGATCAAGTGTTAGAGAGAGTCTCTGGCCATCCGTTCTATTGTTTTTTGGACGGGTATTCAGGGTATTTTTCAGATTGAGATTGCTGTGGAAGATCAGGAAAAGACCACTTTTACATGTCCATTTGGAACCTATGCTTATAGGAGAATGCCTTTTGGTTTATGTAATGCACCTGCAACTTTCCAAAGGTGTATGTTGAGTATCTTCAGTGATATGGTGGAGCGAATTATGGAGGTATTCATGGATGACATCACCGTATATGGAGGTACATTTGAGGAATGCTTAGTCAATTTGGAAGCAGTTCTTCACAGATGCATGGAAAAAGACTTGGTGCTCAATTGGGAGAAATGTCATTTTATGGTACGTCAAGGAATTGTCCTTGGCCATATTATCTCTGAAAGGGGCATTGAAGTTGATAAAGCAAAGATGGAGCTTATTTCCAAATTGCCATCTCCAACAACTGTAAAAGGAGTAAGACAGTTCCTTGGTCATGCTGGTTTCTATAGGAGGTTCATTAAAGACTTTTCAAAGCTTTCAAAACCTCTTTGTGAACTGTTAGCTAAGGATGCTAAGTTTGTATGGGATGAAAGATGTCAAGATAGCTTTGATCAACTGAAGAAATTTTTAACAACAACTCCAATAGTGAGGGACCCTAACTGGCAACTACCTTTTGAATTAATGTGTGATGCCAGTGACTTTGCTATAGGAGCTGTGCTTGGTCAAAGAGAAGATGGGAAGCCCTATGTGATCTACTATGCAAGCAAAACATTGAATGAAGCCCAAAGGAATTACACAACTACAGAGAAAGAATTGCTAGCTGTGGTATTTGCTTTGGACAAATTTCGTGCTTATCTGGTAGGATCTTTCATTATTGTTTTTACTGACCATTCAGCCTTGAAGTATTTACTGACAAAGCAAGATGCAAAAGCAAGGTTGATAAGATGGATTCTTTTGTTACAAGAATTCGATCTTCAAATCAGAGATAAGAAAGGAGTGGAAAATGTGGTAGCTGACCACCTCTCAAGGTTAGCTATAGCACATAATTCCCATGCCTTGCCTATTAATGATGATTTTCCTGAGGAATCACTTATGTTCCTGGTCAAAACTCCTTGGTATGCTCATATTGCTAATTATTTAGTCACTGGTGAAATTCCAAGTGAGTGGAATGCACAGGACAGGAAGCACTTCTTTGCAAAAGTTCATGCTTATTATTGGGAAGAACCTTTCCTTTTTAAGTATTGTGCAGATCAGATCATAAGGAAGTGTGTGCCTGAGGAAGAGCAACAGGGAATTCTAAACCATTGTCATGAGAATGCGTGTGGAGGCCACTTTGCCTCTCAGAAAACAGCTATGAAGGTGTTGCAATCAGGGTTTACTTGGCCATCTCTGTTCAAAGATGCCCACATCATGTGTAGAAGTTGTGATAGATGCCAACGGCTTGGCAAGCTGACAAAAAGAAATCAAATGCCCATGAACCCTATACTAATAGTAGAACTATTTGATGTATGGGGTATTGACTTCATGGGACCTTTTCCAATGTCTTTTGGTAATTCTTACATCTTAGTGGGGGTGGATTATGTTTCTAAATGGGTCGAGGCAGTTCCCTGTAAACAAAATGATCATAGAGTGGTTCTCAAGTTTCTGAAAGAGAACATTTTTGCAAGATTTGGGGTGCCCAAAGCTATAATCAGTGATGGAGGTTCTCATTTTTGCAATAAGCCTTTTGAAAGTTTGTTAGCCAAGTATGGAGTGAAGCATAAGGTAGCTACACCTTATCATCCACAGACTTCTGGGCAAGTTGAGCTAGCAAACAGGGAGATAAAGAACATACTGATGAAAGTGGTGAGTACAAGCAGGAAAGATTGGTCTGTTAAGCTTCATGACTCATTATGGGCCTATAGAACAGCTTATAAGACTATTCTTGGCATGTCCCCCTATCGTCTTGTCTATGGTAAAGCTTGTCATCTCCCTGTGGAAGTTGAATACAAAGCTTGGTGGACAATCAAAAAGTTGAATATGGATTTGATTAGGGCCGGGGCAAAAAGGTGCTTAGACCTTAATGAGATGGAGGAATTGAGAAATGATGCTTATATCAACTCCAAAGTTGCAAAACAAAGGATGAAGAAGTGGCATGACCAACTGATTTCTAACAAGGAATTCCAGAAAGGGCAAAGGGTTTTACTCTATGACACAAGACTCCATATCTTTCCCGGAAAGCTCAAGTCTAGGTGGATTGGTCCATTCATTATCCATCGAGTACTTAATCATGGACTAGTGGAATTATTGAATTCCGATGGCAAGGACACTTTTAAAGTTAATGGATATCGTCTCAAGCCATTCATCGAGTCGTTCAAACCAGACAAGGAGGAGATCAACCTCCTTGAGCCTCAAAAAGCCTAAGCAAATAAGGGTTTGCTGGACTTGGTTTTACCAAAGTCCAAAATTTTTGTAAATTTTGTAAATTTTAAAGTTTTAATTCTACTTTGATCTTAGTTTTTGATCTTAAATTGTGTGTTTTTATGTAATTTCATCTGTTTGAATGATCTCAGGTGGGAGAAATTGCAAAGGAAGAAATCGGGAAGAAATCGGAGCGAAAACAGAGCAAAAACAGAGCAAAAACAGGGGAGGAAAAGAGCTCTGCGAGATTTCGCAGCCAAGAAGGAATTCTCTACGAAAATGGCTTTTTGTTGCGAAATCAGTTCGCAACACTTTTGGGTCCTCTACGAAAGATTTCGCAGCTGCGAATCCAAGTTTGGCACACGAGTGCCACTCCGCAGCACAGAAGCTCCCATTTCGCAGCTGCGAAGTGCTCTGCGAACCACTAAAGCGTGAAAAAAACCCCATTCCACAGCGTTTTCTTAGCGATTTCTCCATTGCGAAGGGTGTTCCGCAATTGCGAAACCGATTTTTGGCACACGAGCGCCATTCCGCAGCATAGTAACTCCAATTTCGCAGCTGCGAAGTGAGCTGCGAAAGCGATTTTCGCTTGCGAAACGCCTAATTTTGCTGCGAAAGCGGTTTTCTTCTGCAAAACCCCAAATGACCGTTCATATTCCATTAGCTGTTATAAATACCGGTCATTTGGGCTGCGAATCCATTTCAGAAAAGGGAAAAATCGCAGCAGCAGTCCGTTCGTCTCCTCTCCATTGCCCGACGCCGCTCGCACCTCCGTTCGTCTCTTCCAAGCATCACCGCCGTCCTAACCCTCGTCAGTTCGCAATGGCTCGAACCAGAGGCGCGAAGTCTTCTTCTCCGTCCGCCCGAAGGCCAGTGCCGCGCGAGGCACCTGTGCAAGCTTCAACTTCTGAGCCGCCGCGGCTAGAAGCCATTTCGCCTCCGACAAAGCCCTCGCCAAAGAAGCGCCAGGCCAAGCCGGCATTGCAAACGCCTCCGGCGAGGCGTTACCTTACCAGGTCAGGGGGTCGTCCCCTCCAAAAGCGAGCTAGAATGGAAAGCTCGGAGCCCATCGACTTGACAGGGCAATCCCCTGTTTCGTCCCCTGTTACATCCCCTGCCCCGTCTCCAATTCCATCTCCGGCACCGCTTGCGAAGCTACAAACAAGCCAACCGCCGCCTCTTGAGCCCCAAATTCCATCTGAAACAGCTCCTAAAGAGATTCTCAGGCGTCCAATTCTCGCTCAGCCTCCAATTGAAGGCAATTTGGATTGCCGAGCCTGGCCATTCCATTCGGAGCTATGCTTTGACATAGCCGCTTTCCAGTTGCGCCCGAAGCTTGAAAGATCATTCCAATTGCTGCATAGATATAGGATGGAGCAGCTTCTGACCCCGCGGGACTTCTTTTACCCCAGAATAGCAATGGATTTCTATCAATCCATGACTACCCGACAGGTCAGGGATCCTACCTTAATTCATTTCACTATAGATGGTAGGCATGGCATCTTGGGAGCTCGGCATATAGCTGAGGCTTTGCATATTCCGTATGAGCCCAGCCATTTTGATGACTTTAGAGCTTGGGCCAATCCATCTCAGCTGGAGATGGTGCATATTCTGTTTGGAGGAGCTTCCAGAAATCCGTATCTGTTGAGGGGGGAACTTCCTACAAGGATGTTCCTCATTGATGCCCTTTTGAGGCATAATATTTATCCCCTCCAACATTGGACCCAGAGAAGAGGAATTCTGTTGGAGGTTTTGTTCAGAATGTCTGAGGGGCACTTTTTTGGCCCTCACCACTTGATCCTGGCTACCCTTCTCTATTTTGAAGAGAAGGTGCATAAGAAAAAGTTGGCCAGAGCTGATGCCATCCCTCTTCTCTTGCTCATATGGCTAAACGAATTAAACATGCTATGAGATTGTCTTAAAAATCAAGAATCTAAAAAGGGAAAATGAACCAACATCCTCTAAAGAAAATGATAAGGGAATCTCCAAAGGTAAAAATATAGAATATTTTAATTGTGGAGGCTTGGGACATTTTTCTATTAATTGTCCTAGTCCCAAGGACATTAAAAAATCCATGCATGCCACTCAGAGTGACACAAATTCTAAAGATAGTGACTCTATGACTTCTGAAGAAGCTAGGTATGAACAAAAATTTTTTTTAGCTTTTGTTGCATCTATTGATTTTGTGCATGATAGTGATAGTGATAGTGATAGTGATGGTGATGGTGATAATGATAGTGAGTGTGAATATACTAATGAATAAAATGCTACTTTCCTTGATAATCTTACTATTGAGTATCAAAATCTAATTAAAAAATATTTGAGAAATTGCGATATTCTTGATGCTCATTTTTAAATTTGAATTGCTTAGAGAAGAAATGACCAATTATCTTAAGAAAATTTGATTTCTTGAATCTAAACATCTTTCTCTTCTTGTCAAAAACAATGTTCTCACTCAAGAGATTGAGAAAATTAAATCTTCTCTTGTTAATGAGATTTTTCAACTTGGGACTAAAGTGTTAAATGAGATTCTTGATAAATGTAAGTCCCATGATGATAAGAGAGGCTTGTGGTACATTAATTAGACTAAAAATCCTACTACTAGAGATTGTTTTTCTAAAAAGTAAGGAAGAAACCCCTAAACAAGCAATACCTCCTAACACTTCTTCACTTTGCACACATTGTAAGATGTCTAGACATACTCAACATAGGTGCCACACTAGATTTCTTGAGAGGTATGAGTTTCAACTGAATAGGCTAGTCAATGATTTTAATTCTCTAATGAATAATATTTTGAACACTAGGAAAGGAAAGAAATCTAATCCTAAACCTAAAACTTAGCAAAGCTCCTCTAAGTCTCTACCTAAAGTAAAACAAGTTTGGTTGAGAAAAGATAGGCCTAAGTGTTAGGTTGTGTTCACTGCCCTTAGAGCTAGACCCCTTAGTAAATGGTATGTTGATAGTGGATGTTATGATAGGTGATAAGTCCTTATTCACTTCTCTTGAAGATTTCAATTGAGGTAATGTCACCTTTGGAGATGGGAGTGTAGCCCATGTGAGAGATAGAGGTAGTATCTCAATTCCTAATTGCCATAAATTAGATGGAGTGTTATATGTAGATGGTCTTAAGGCTAATCTTCTTAGTATTAGTCAAATTTGGGACAATGATCATAGGTTCAACTTCTCTCAAAACTTATGTGAAGTAATTAATAAAGAAAGAGAAGTCATTTTCACAGGACATAAGAGATTGGATAATTATTATGCAATATACCCTAAAACATCTCTAGTGTATGCAGTAGGGCAAAATTAGATATAATTGAACTTTGACACAAAAGGTTAGGTCACATAAATTATAGGGATCTTGTTCACATTTTGAATAATGATAGAGTTAGAGGAATCCCTAAGTTGAGTGGTTAACCCAAACCTATTTGTGGTGAGTGCATGAAAGGTAAACAAAAGAAAAGTACACACAAAAATGTTAAGAATATTAATACCACTAGGCCTTTAGACCTTCTCCATATGGATCTTATGGGCTTATATACATAGAAAGTAAAGGTAGGAAAAGTTATATCCTGGTCATAGTTAATGATTTTTCTAGGTATTCCTTTGTGTGTTTTCTTAGGGAAAAAACTTAAATCATTGAATCTTTATGCACTAGAATTTAGGTGGAAATAGGTCATTTAATTGTGAAGATTAGGAGTGATAGGGGGAAGAGAGTTTGACAATGTTGACATTAACCTCTTTTGTGATTAAAAAAGAATTAAACATGAATATTCAACCCCTAGAACTCCTCAACAAAATGGAGGGTTGAAAGGAAAAATAGAGTCCTCAAAAATGGCTAGAGTCATGTTTCACATGCACGATACCCTTGTTTAGTTTTGGGTTGAAGCCATTAATATTGCTTGTTACATTGCTAATAGGGTTTTTCTTTGGCCTGGAAAAAAAAAAAAAAACATCATATGAATTATGGACTAGAAGAAAACCTAATTTAAAGTATTTTAGGACTTTTGGTAGTGAGTGTTACATACTTAGGGATAGGGAAAACCTATGCAAATTCAATTCTAAGTTTGATTTTGGTATTTTTCCTAAGTTATTCTAATAAGAGTAAAGCCTATAGGGCTTACAATCAAAGTTCTAAAGTTATCTAGGATATAAATGACATTGGGTATGATTAGGATATAATTGAAAATGAAAATTTTACCCTAAAATCAATTGGGGATAACCCCAAAAAAGTGGATAGATTAGAAGATGACACTAAAAGTATCCTTGAAAATATGATTGACCCAAACAAGGATAAAGATGCACTTCAAATTGATAAATTAAGAGAAGTGGAAAATAAACCTAAGTCCAAAGTACCCAAAAATCACCCTATCTCAAATATAATAGGTAACATAGATGATTCCATGGTTATAAGGAGTCAATCAAGGCTAAATGAGATAGACTTTGTATGCTATGCCTCCCAATTGAAGCCAAAAAATGAGGAGGAAACCCTAGGAGATGAATCATGGACTACAACACCATAGGAGGAATTAAACCAGTTTATTAGAAATAATGTGTAGTACTTAGTCCCCAGTCTAAAGATAAGCATGTGATAGGTACTAAATGGATATTTAGAAATAAGCAAGATGAAAATAGATTCATTGTGATAAACAAAGCTAGGTTAATAGCTAAATTGAGGGGATTGATTTTGAGCAAATGTTTGCTCCCATTACTAGGTTAGAATCTATAAGAATCCTCCTAGCTATTGCTTGTTCCTTGAGGATGAACTTCCAAATGGATGTCAAGAGTACTTTTCTAAATAGGATTCCAAATGAAGAAGTCTATGTTGAGCAACTTAAGGGTTTCGAGGATCCAAAATTCCTTATTTATGCATATAGGTTAAAGAAAACCCTCTATGGTTTAGAGTAAGCTCCTAGAGCTTGGTATGAGAGACTCACTTCGTATGTTTTAGAGAAAGATATTAAGAGAGAGGGATTTCATAAAACCTTGTGTATTCATAAGTCTAAGTTTGAGTTCTTAGTGACTCAAATTTATGTTGATGATATTGCTTTTGGAGCCATCTCAAGTGATCTTGCCCTTAGCTTTGCTGAGGAAATGAAATTAGAATTTGAGATGAGTATGGTAGGTGAACTCAACTTTTTCCAAGGATTTTAGATTATGCAACTTAAAGACGACATCTTTCTATCTAAGTCTAAATATGCTAAGGAGTTAGTTAAGAAATTTGGTCTTGAATCCAACAAGCATTCTAGGACACCTATGAGCACTACCACCAAGCTTAGCAAGGATGTATCTGGAAAGGATCTTGAGCAAAAACTATATAGGAGCATGATAGGAAGTTTGTTATACCTCACTTCGAGTCATCCAGACATATCATTTAGTGTTGGAGCTTGTGCTATATACCAAGCAAACCCCAAAGAGTCACACTTAACTTTTGTTAAAAGGATTATATGTTATATTAGTTGGACTTGAGATTATGGGTTATGGTATCCCTATGATTTCTCTCTTGTTATTGTTGGATATTCCGATGGTAATTAAGCTGAAAATGTAAAGCATAGGAAAAGCACTTAAGGTCCTTATTTCTTTATTGGCGATTGTTGGGTAGCTTGGCAAAGTAAGAAACAAAATTCAATATCTTTATCCACTACTGAAGCAAAGTATATTGTTGTAAGAAGTTGTTGTACTCAACTCCTTTGGATGAAACAAATGCTAAGTGATCATGGAATTGAGCAAAGGACGATGAACATTCATTGTGACAACTCTAGTGCTATAAATCTCTCTAAAAATCCTATTCTTCATTCCCGTACTGAACACATTGATATTCGTCATCACTTTCTTAAGGATTTGGTTGAAGGTAAGGTTATCTCTCTAGAGTTTGTCCCAACTAAATAACAATTAGCAGACATATTCATCAAACCCTTAGATTCTCTTAAGTTTGAATTCCTTAGGAAATCTTTGTGCATATGCCGAATCGATTATATTGCCATGTGTTAGGCCTCAAAGGTTTTATTCTTTATTGCCCCTTTCTTCTATCCCTTTGGCCTTTTTCATATCTTCATTAGGCATTTGGTTATTTTTGGTTTACTTGTCTTATTAACATGATTTGTAATATCTCACGTTTTTAGCCTAGAGAAATATACTAAATCTATAAGACGTGATGTCGATTTTCCTAAGATGTTTGTTAATCACTTTTGAGGTATAAGATTCAAGATAAATAAACATCTTTATATAGTGGAAAACCAACTAAAGTTACATCTTGTGATTGATCAAAAGGGAAACTTCTTAAGTTTAACTGATAAAGTAGTTTTTGGTTTGTTTGGAAGGATCAAAAGTCATGCCTAAACTAAGATCAATACTATTGTTTCCCGAAGTGAACTAATGCAAAATTGAGTTCTTTGCTAAGATAAACTCTTATATACTTTCCAAGATTCATTCTTTAAATATATGTTGCTCATTTGCAACATTTAGAAACACCCCCAAAGTGGATACAAAGGAAACCATGAATAAAAAAATAAAGAAAAATATATAGAATCATGGTGTACAATGCCTCCACTTAAAAAAAGAAAAAGAAAAAAGAAAAGAAAAAAATTATATCAAATTAAGGAAGCATTAAGTTATGTTGTATATAGATCAACAAGGTCGTGTTAGACATAAATTTGACAATTGTAGAATAAATTGATTGGATGTGGTTTTAATTTGACCAAAAGCATGGCTTGATTGCTTCTAAGAATTCAATCTCAGAAATATAGAACTAGACAATAAGTTATTTTTCCTTGAACATCAATGCTTATGTTTCTATGTTGATCCTCTTATACTTTAATAGTTATGCATCAAGTTTCTAAACTAAAATTGGGATTAACTTTGTTATTTAGACTTGGGATATCATTCTTGATGCTTTAAGGATCTCAACCTAGATTAGGGTTTGTTTAATTAACTTTTAGATCAAAAAGCTTCGAAATTTGTGAGTATAGGTTGATTTAAAATTTTAATACATTCACCTCTTTGTGTCTAGGCACTCAAAACCAAACTTTATTTCTAGGAAATTGACTTAATTTCTTATGAAGAGCCTCTAACTAAGTTTTATCATTAAATGCTTCGTCAATATTTTTTGGTTCAATTTGAGATTTATAATAAACATAACTTATCTCATTTAACTTGGATTGTCTCCTTGTTACCATGCTTCCCTCATAATTCTCAATCACATTGCTTAATGTGTGGTTCTTTGGCACCCTTGACCTATTTCTCTTGGATGGTTTAGTTCTCCCCTTATCAACTTTCTCTCGTTTCTCTTATCCCTTTTCTTTCGCTTCACTTAACCTTTCATCTTCAGATTTTTCTTTAATCAATTGGAAATCTTTTGACACTTCAATTCTATCATCATCATCAAACTCTATGAACCTTGATCCTTGATCATCCACAATCACATTGAATGATTCTATCATACATTTTGAACTCAAAATATACTCTACATGCTTGAATTTTGGAAGAATAATCTAGAAATATCCCTTCCTTACTCTTGGACTTAATTTTACCAAGATTTTTCATGATCCTTCAAGACATAGAAACTTCTTCTAAGCACCCTAAAGTATTTCACACTAGGCTTCTTTCCTTTCCAAAACTCATAACAAGTCATCCTAGTGTGAGGAGTAAGGGAATACTATTGGAAGTATAGCAAGCAGTGTTAATAACTTCAACCCAAAAGTACATAGGAAGTTCATGCCATCTTAGCATTGTTCACGCCATTTCTTAGAGGACACTACTCTTTCTCTTAATGATCCCATTCTATTAAGCAGTTCTAGGGGCGAAAAATTTATGTTTGATTCATAGAGAGTGATAAAATTCTAGAAAATAAAAATTATCAAATTCTCTCCCCATATCACTCTTAACTCTTTCATTGTTCATTTTGAATTTTCAAACTAATGTCCTTGAAATTTATTAATGCCTCACTCTTTTGTCTTAAGAATGCAACCTATGCATATGTAGAATAATCATCAACCATCACAAAGGTGTGTTTCTTGCCACTTATACTCTCAGTTCTCATTGGTCCCATGAGGTCCATGTGTAAAAGTTCTAGAAGTCTAGAGGTCAAAATTTCATCAACTCTCCTATGAGTACTTCTAGTTTTTTTTTTCCTTTCGAAAAGTACCACAAATAGGACTAGAGGGTTTTCCAAGCTTAGGAACCCCTTTGATGAATTCATTGTTAGCAACTTTCATCAAATCATGGTAGTTCAAATGACCTAATCTATGATGCCACAAATCAACTGATTTAATTTTTGAGCTACCACACACAAGCAAAGAGGATGGAGAATATTCTTGACTAGTAGTATAACAATTATCTAAAGGTCTCAATTTAATCATCACAAAATTTCCATCTGAATCAAACACCATGCACATATTTTGTGAAAATGGAACATTAGACTTCTTGTCACATATTTGACCAGTCTCAATCAAGCTATAATACCTCTTCAAGATTAGGAACGTCAGGGGCACAAACAACCACTTTTCCTTTTATACTTGTAACATTACCATCACCAAATGTCATATTTCCTCCATCAAATTTAGTGAAAAGCGAGTTTTAAATTATTTTTTAAAATTAATGAGTTTTATGTATCAAGTATAATTTGTTTAGGAATTTATTTGCTCAATGAAGAATTTTAAAGAAGTTAAAAGAAATTAAAAAAACAAACAAGTGTAACTTGATCATATTTGAAGATTTTTTATATCAGGATTGGATCATGGAGAGAAGAAATAACATTATGTTCAATTTTATTTAAGTTTTATGCTTTTCTTCTTTCTTTTTTATTTATTTATTTATTTTCTCTATGTTTTTTTCTTGTTTTTAAAACCTAAAAAATTAAAATAATGGTTAAACAATCTTATGAATTTTTCAAAACAATTTTCTATTTTTTAAAATTGTTCTTTAATCATATAACCTAATAAACTCTCAAAATCTTAGACGCTTGCATGTATATTTATTTGTCTGACAATTGTAGGGAAATTAAAAGAACTAAGACAAGTGGATCGTTTGCCTTTTTTATGGACATAGATTGCTAAGTTTTGAAAATCTTAACTTTGAAAAACTAAATTTTTAAATAAATGTTAGATAGATAAGTTGATTGCCAAGTTGGACACTACTTTGGTGGTTAAGGGTTAAACATTTGACCGAATTTTAGTTTGTCCCATCCTGGCAACTACTATCCAAAACTTTTAATAATATGTTGTGGAAAGTTTAGGTGTGGTTTGGATACATTTTTTAAAAATAATTTTAATAATAATAATTTCTAAATAAAATACCAAAACTTTGTATGATTTGCTTTAAAATAACAATCATTTTTCAAAACCATTTTAAGAAATGTTAGGTATAAAAAAATTTAAGGTGTGTACATGTCCTTCGCTCACACTGGAATTCTATGAAAGGGGTACATAGAGGTACAATTGTAGTGCTTTAATTATTAGATAAGTCAACCCCTCACCACATGCTGATTTTAAGGTGAAGACAAACTTGATCCTTGTGTACAAGCTAGTAGATCAAGGCTGGACCTTATTGTGTCTGAACTGAAAGTTTTCGAACACTTAGTTCTATTTTAGGTCTCATTCCCTCCACAGTTTCTTCACAAAAATTATATTCATGATTGATTGATTGGAGTATACCCTTTTTTTCCTTTGCAAGGTTTATATAGATATCACCATCAATATCTTAGGCCAGGTTGGAATCTATGGCTAGCGTTTTGATTACATCGACATTAGAAATCTGTATAGATGCAGGGAGCTAACGATACTGGATTTTGGAACAATTCAAGAAGTATTAATGAGAAATTTGGAACTTCTTACCCTTCCTCTTCTAGTGATCTCTAGTTCTTATCAGCTTCCAAACTAAGGAGCATGCAGGGTTTCACCAAGGAATGCCTAGTTTTTTCCCTGCAGATGAAATCTAGCCATGCTTTTCTAAATCATTCTCTACTGAAAATAACATGCTAATGTTTTTTCTTTATTCTGATATTTAGTACTGTAAGCAATTCCTTTTAGCAATTTGGATATTTGAGGATGTCAATTTAAACAAACTACAGAAATAATGCAAAAAAAAAAAAAAAAGGAAAAAAGAAAAAAGAAGAAAAGAAAAGAAAAGAAAAATATGGAAATCCTGGAAACTAGACGCAGGGAGTCCTTTATAATCGATACTTATTCTAGTACTTTATAAATTCCAATGGGAATGACCCAGACAAAGGTCCAGGAGAAATGGAAAAGAAAATTTCTTAGCAAGTTTCTATTCAATTGTTAAGATCAGAGTGACTTGCTACTCTCAATTCATTCCATGAACAATGAAAAGAATATCAATTAACCATGATATATAGCATGTAAAAGGAAAATGAAGCAAACCACAAAGTTGTTTGGTAGTAGTACGGAGTTACTTTGCTAGCAGTAGCTTTTTGGTAGAATGACAAAGTCTAAATAGCTTAGCATGAGAAGAAGAGGGTGAAACAGAGCCTCGGATGCTTGCCAGTTATGGCCAGTTAAACCTTAATGCCTTGCTGCAGTTGCCGGCAAGTCATCCTTGGCTCAATTCCACTCTTTTATTCTTCATGCAAAGCTCTTAAGACAGAAGAACACAGTATGAAGCACCTCAACTTTTGAATTTTCCACTCACACAAAATGTTAGGGAGCTACTAATCTCATGACATATACATGTATATTTAACTTCTCTAATCTGCATGTTTTGCTTCACAGCATGGGTGACATTTATAAATAGAGAAATTAAGGGATAGAATGCTGTTATCCTAGTTATTCCCTGTTTGACCAAACTATCAGATAAGGCAACTGTTTGCTATTCCACTTATGGGGAATCGGCCATATTCTCATATATCCATATCCTCTTATACAAGAGATATGGACCCCTTGGTATATAGCATAAAGGGGTATTGGCAGCTGATTGGAATGCTAGACTTGTGTAAGGGAATCAAATTAATCTTTCACCTGTCACAAAGAGGGAGAAAAAGAGAATGACCATGCTTGGAATTTGATCTGCATGTCAATGTGGGTAAGTTGTTAAAACTTCAGAGATTGACTCATAATAGGAACTGGCCACATGCAAGTTGAAGCATAAAATGATGGGAAGAGGTGAGCCTAGTGTTCTTTTCTGCATCTTTATTACATGGTATTCTCTCTGTATATTCTCTATCTCAATTTAGTCTAGTTGTTTAAAGTTTGCACACTTTAATCTTCCTTGAAACAGCAACTATGAGCTTGTAAATTAAGAATCTGGAAGAGAACAGTTGGTTGAGGAGAGAGATAATTCTCTGAAGGTGACAGCATGATCCATGTGATTTATAGGTGTTTATGAGAAAATGAAAAGTAAATATATAGGCACCATAGCTTAAATGCAGATGCATTAGGTATCACGTTCTGATGAGTATGCATGACTGCAATTCTTGAGCATATTCCCAATCCTCTGAAAGAAATAGGCACTATTTTTTACTTTTAATGTTTTAACCATGAATGTGGCCCACAAACCCATCACACAGCCGGGTCCCTCACACACACATCGTCAACACCATATCTTCTTGAACCTTCACCTCACGGCCATCACCGTCCATCCATGCAACAACTTCACCAACACGTATACAAGCATCTCGTCTTCCTCCCAAAACCACCACCGACATTACCAAGACCTCCCCACATACCCACTCAACAATGTCGGCTGCAGCCCATGGCCAAGGTCTCAAACCCAAATGGAGGCCACTAAACTCCTCCAAAACCTTCCACCATCTCAACACCCATGATACTTATGCAACCCACATCCTGCAACACACCCCGACCCACCTTCTCCTCCACCCATCATATTTGTCACGCCCCAAGACCCACTCCAAGGGCGTGACGGTCATTTCACACTTCAAACCCGAAGGCTTACAGTGTAGCCTGACCCAAACAATTATCTTATAATCGGAAGTTACCAATTACCAAATACCTGTTCAGAGTAGCGAAACAAAATCTAAAATCCTCAAAATTCAATTTCAAAACTAAAACATCCACTATCCAAAATCCATTGTCCAAATATTTGCAAACTTAAACAATTCAAATACTAGAACAAATTTCAAAATCTCCAAAACTCAACTTTGATCTAACATAAAATTTGAAGGATCAATATCCAAATAACTTCCAAATACCAAAATATACAAATGAACATAACTAACAGTTAAACAAAATCCAACATAAAATCTTAAGTCAAATCCTAATGATGACCATTCCTCAGCCTAGCCATCACTCCCCACCCAAACTAATGGTACCTGAAAAGTAGTCAACAAATGGGAATGAGCTCACAACCCAATAAGGAACATTAATGCAGTACATGGATCAAATATTTCAAACTCACTTGCAAAATAGGAGATATTGTAATCAATCATTTTCATAAAGCAGTGAGTAATTTTATTTTATTTTTGGCCAATACATTCAAAATTTCTAACTGTATGCATTTATTTTTTTATTCAAACAATTTCATATCAAATTCAATCAAAACATTCCAATAATTTATTTACTCTGGTCATCAAACATCAAAGGGTGCCCAATTAGGTGGGACTTTTCAAATGGGTTGCTAGCCTCAAATTGTTCCTTTAAGGTGGACGGAACCAAACACTACTAGTACTAGTAACCTCTAACCGAAACCCCTAGAGGCTGGGGTTCAAATCAATTACATTCCCCACCAAGAAATGTAAAAGCCAACTATTATATCCCATTGACAAGGGCCAAAAGTCAACTATTATATCCTGTTGACAAGGGCCAAACAAACCAGAGTCAAATATTTATTTTATTTATTCAAATTTACAACATATAATATCTCCACATTTATTTGTCAAAAACATAATATAAAATTCTAACATACTTTTCATGCAAAACAGGTTTGATTCATGCATAAAACGGAATATAACTCAAACGTTTTCAAATAATGTGTGTGTATATATATATATATAAAATTGTTTCAAAAAAGAATTTAACAACTGCATTAATTTCCCTTACCTCAAAAGAAGTCCTCAAAAACTTTGGAGATAAAATAATCCTGAAAATCTACTCTTCACCTAACAAAATATAAGAGGAATAACTATTACTATTTATCTATAATTTAACTAATCTATTCCTTATTGAAATAAATTAATAAATTCCCAATTTGTTTCTAATAACACAAAGCCCTGCCATTATTAAATAATACAGTACTCAGTACTCAAGTACCCATCAAAGTCTAACAATTCGGAGTCCTGCTACTATTAAATATTACATACCCAAGTATCCATCAAAGCCTAATAATAGAGTATGTGAAAATCCACCAACTAGAGTTCAACCATGAAATCCTTACAAAAAAAGTTGATGCACAGTTACCACACGCATGCAACCAGTGCACACGCGTTTAAAAAAAAAAAAAAAAACTTAAGATCTCCCAAATTTCAACAATAAATCAAAATCTTAAATTTTCACTATTTGATATTAAAACGAAATAAAAAAAAATAATAAACTAACCCTAATCTAAATCAAAATCTTCATAGGAATCTTTTCTTTTTTAAAAAAATAAAAAATAAAAAAATAAGATCTCCCCAATTCCAATAATAAATCAAAATCTTAAATTTTCACTATTTGATATTAAAACGAATTAAAAAATAAATAAATAAACTAACCCTAATCTAGATTTGGGGTTTTCCAAAAAAAAAATATCTAATGTGCTTGAAATTAACTAATGAATCTAAAATAATAATCTAGGGGTTAGAATCTTACCTATAGAGGTTTGTTCTTCAAACCTTGAAATCTGACCTCAACTTCACGTTCTCTGGAAACTCTCTACGAACAGGAATGCGATTCAGAAAAGAACAGGAAGAAGAGAATTTTCTATTTATACCTAGGGTATTATTCGTAAAATTACCTTTTCACCCCTCTTCCATTTTATTAAATTAATTAATTAATTAATTAATTTAATATCATTATTATGAATTTCCTAAATTACCCTTTAAAAAGAAAACTTGGGCGTTACAATATTCATCACAAACAAGAACCCGTCTCACATGACGTATGTAGAACTTTTATTAAAATGTATTTCACTCATAAGTGTAATTTGGGGATTCAAAACTAATTATATAATTTATTGAATTTCAATCTGATAGAAATAAAGCTTTGGATTACCTTTTGAAATGCCTAAAATCTAGATTGGTTGTTTCACTAATGAATTCTTTGTTCCAAGTCGTAAATAGAACTATAAAAAATTTGAGAACCACTCTATTTCCACAGCACCAATGCATTAACCTTTTTTTTTTACATAGAATAAAAAATAGAAAAAAAAAATCAAGAGAAAGGACTTTTTTGCACAAGCATGTTCTTTAAAGTTTTTCTCAAAGAGAAAGAGTAACTGATTCGTCCTCGTTGCAGTCGTGCCATTTCATTCTGGCCCAAACGGGTGTTATCAACAAAATTTATAAAACCTAAATCACCTTACACTAGGGTAGCATAGCTAACATAGTATAATTGCTCTAGGATCGTCCACAGGGATGAGTTTTCATCATACAGTTGACTTTAGTGAAGGAAATAAAATGGTGTTTTTCCTTATGAAAATTAGCTTTTAAAGAAAATGGAATTGTGGTTGCAAAGATTGATTTTAAGTTAAGCAAAAATAATAAATGAAGTTAACTACAAAGAAAAGGTCTCTTGGAGCTTTAGGTCACTAGGATTGGGTTCCTTAGGCAAAAGGGGAGATTTTGGATCTTCTCCTCGCGTTGGGGACAATAACATAAAGGATGGTTATCTCCCGAACCGGTTTTGTATTTAGCAATTAAGATTTGATCCAAAGGGTTCATGAAAAATGGTAATTACTTCCCATTAATGGCTTCAAACACTAAAGACCCTCAGCTTGAACCACCTTCCAATGGCTCGTAAATGATAACTAATAGACATCCATGGATCTAGCAATAAGCATCCATAGAATCCGAAAAGCTTACCAAGTATTGGCCATTCAAGGTGATTTTAACCTTGAACCATCTTCCAATGGCTCGTAAATGATAACTAATGGACATCCATGGATCTAGCAATAAGCGTCCATAGAATCCAAAAAGCTTACCAAGTATTGGTCATTCAAGGTGATTTTATGGGATTTAAAGCTAAACCTTGAAATAAAAACCATTAATGGTTAACAACTACTTTCATTTAAAGCAAGGACAACTCCCACCTTTGCATTCGGGTCCTTCACCTAGCTTCCATCACTCCAAGAAATGTAAAACCTAGCCCCTCATCCCCTGAGAAATCATCCTCAAAGGTTATTTGGCTAGAAAGAAAAGTGAAAACAAAATGAGAAGGGAAGGTAGAGCAAAAGCTCTATATATTTCTTACTACGGGAATTTACAAGTGTTCAATAATTTTTTTGCATCTGTGTGTGAGTCTCTCTTTACAAAAGATGTTACCAAAAGATATATAAAAGAAAATATCTAGGTTGATTACAAGGAGAAAATAGGAAATTGCACAAAATATCTGGAGATAAAAATCTAACGGAGTCGGTGCACAGGAAGATTTCACATGGTGTGCGAAATTCTTTGGCTGCCTCTTGTGGTTTCGTAGGGTGTGCGAAATTTGTCCTTCACTTAATCCTGCAACTGCTCCTCCTCTAAATTTTTGCATGCTATGCGAAATTTTCGCATAGCCATGCGAAAATGCTGGTCGTTGGATTTCTTCCTCTGGTTTTCTTCCTTGCATCTCTGATTGGCTTGGCAACCTATTGCCAAGCTTGGAAAAGGGCTATGAAATGCTCCAAAGCTCGGATTCTTCATGTATTTGAGCTTCAACTTGCATTTCCATGGATTTACAAAAGTCTCCCTCATTCTTGGCTTGTTTCAATGATCAAATAGCTACCAAAACCACCAAAACTTGCCAAAAACTGATTAGTAACCCTTGCTAGGTTCCTTAATGTGCCAATTGAGTTAAAAGGTATTAACTACTACTCAAAAGTGTTTAAAACAGTTAGTTTCAAGCTATAAAAGAGTACTTTTTGAGCAGTAATCACTCCCCCCAACCTACATATTGCTAGTCCCTTAGCAATGAAAGAGAGATAAAGAAAAATAGACAATAAAATAATTTACAAAATCATGCTGATCACTCTAAAAAAATTTCAAGTGGCATGATGTGGATTATACTCTCTCATGGAACATCAAAGAGGCAAAACCCAACCTTTAACAAGAGTCATCAAATCTCTTGTCTAATCACAATTTATAAAGAGTAGGCATTATGCAAATTTCAGCATCAAAAGAATTTCTACTCCCAAAGGTCCAATGATTCGTCCCCAATTGGTGTATCTTTGATTCAGTCCTCAGATGGGAGTTATCAACAAAATTTATAAACCTATTTCACCATATACTAGGGTAGCATAGCTGGCATAGAATAGTGGTTCTAAGATTGTTCACTGGGATGGGTTTTCATTTCACACCTGATATTAGTTTAAAGAATTGGATTGGTGCTTTTTCTTTTCTTAGCTTTAAAAGAAAACATAAACTTTGGTTTGAAAAAGGTTGGTTTTAAACTAACCAAAAATAGTAACTGGTTTTAATTACAAAGAAAATGGTTTCTTGGAGTTTCAGGTCACTAGGTTCAAGCCCCTTATGCAAAAGAGGATATTCCAGATCTTTGTGTTACAGTTGCTTCCCATTAATGCTTTCAATGCTAAATCCCTTTCATTAATACATCTTGCAATGGCTTGTACCTCTCACCTAGCATTTGCCATTCAAGGTGATCCTTAACCTTGGATTACCCTTCAAAAGCTCACAGGAGATAACTAATGGGTGTCTCCAGGGAGTCCCAAAGCTTACCAAGTGTTGGCTATTCTAAGTAATCCTACCTTTAAACCACCTCCTAGAGGCTCGCAAGAGATAACTAATGGATCTCTATGGATTGAGTCCAAAAAGCTTACCAAGTGTTGGCCCAGGTGATTATAAGGGATTTTAAGTTAACTAAAAATATAAAAACCATTAAAGGGTCACAACTTCCTCTTCATTAAAAACTTAAACAAGGAAAACTCCCACTTTTGTAGTCGGGTCCCTTACCTAGCTTCCTTCCGTCCAAGAAACAAAAAGTCTAGCCACTCATCCTTTGAGAAAACATCCTCAGAGGTTGTTTGGCTAGAAAGAAAAATACAATCAAAGTGAGTAGGTAAGGCAGAGCAAAGCTCTGTATATTTCTTACTAAAAAATGTACAAGTGATCCCCCCAAGAATGTCTTCCGAGATTCTGATATTTATATTACAAAGAGATATCTTAAGATATATAAAGAGAGATATTTTCAACCTCTTAATTAGATATCCTAAATATCTTAAAAGATCTTCAACTAATTACAAGGAGAGAATAGATAATTACATAAAATATCTTAAGGTAAAAATCTAACGGAGTCGGTGCAAAATATATGAAGATTACATTTCATAAGTGAGATATGGTGCTGCAAAAATTTTCGCATGAGAAAAAGGTGATGCGAAATTTTCGCATCTGAGAAAGGTGGCTGCGAAAATTTTGCAAGTGAAAAAGAGTGATGCGAAATTTTCGCATCAAAGAAAGGTGATGCGAAATTTTCGCATCAGAGAAAGGTGATGCGAAATTCATTTTTCGCTTGGTGCAGTTGCCTTCAAATGGCTATAACTTCTTCATTTCAGCTCCGATTTGCACCTCGTTTAAAGCGTTGGACTTCTGACTTCCCAAGATTCGAAACGATATATAGTATGTATACAATGGACTCCAGGAAGTGCTCTAAATTTGTCTTGCAGCTGCTGCCTTTTGAATTTCACATAGCATGTGAAGATTTCGCATAGCCATGCGAAATTGCTTCATGTTGGATTTGTCTATCTGATTCTATTCCTTGCATCTCTTGATTGTCTTGGAAACTTATTGCCAAGGGTTGCACAAAATTCTCCCTCATTCTTGGCTTGTTTTAATGATCAAAAAGCTATCAAAAACATCACAACTTGCCACAAACTAAAAGGGGAAGATTCTGGATCTTCTCCTCGCGTTGGGGACAATAACATAAAGGATGGTTATCTCCCGAACAGGCTTTATATTTAGCAATTAAGATTTGATCCAAAGGGTTCATGGAAAATGACAGTTGCTTCCCATTAATGGCTTCAAACACTAAAGACCCTCACCTTGAACCATCTTCCAATGGCTCGTAAATGATAACTAATAGACTTCCATGGATCTAGCAATAAGCATCCATAGAATCTGAAAAGCTTACCAAGTATTGGCCATTCAAAGTGCTTTTCAGGGATTTAAAGCTAAACCTTGAAATAAAGACCATTAATGGTTAACAACTACTTTCATTTAAAGCAAGGACAACTCCCACCTTTGCATTCCGGTCTTTCATTTAACTTCCATCACTCCAAGAAATGTAAAACCTAGCCACTCATCCCCTAAGAAATCATCCTCAGAGGTTGTTTGGCTAGAAAGAAAAAGTGAAAACAAAATGAGAAGGAAAAGCAGAGCAAAAAGCTCTTTGTATTTCTCACTACGGGAATTTACAAGTGTTCAATGAAAAACATCTATATCTCTCCCTCTCTCTCTCCCCTTATATATATGCTACCTAAAATATATATATAAAAAGGTATAAAAGAAAATATCTAGGTTGGTTACAAAGAGAAACTAGGAAATTACACAAAATATCTGAAGATAAAAATCTAACGAAGTCGGTGCACAGGAAGATTTCGCATACCATGCGAAATTTGGCATGGTGTGCGAAATCCTTTGGCTACCTCAAGTGGTTTCGCATGGTGTGTGAAATTTCGCACAGCCATGCGAAAATGCTGGTTGCTAGATTTCTTCCTCTAGTTTTCTTCCTTGCATCGCTGATTGGCTTGGCAAAGGGCTATGAAGTGCTCCAAAGCTTGGATTCTTCATGTATTTGAGCTTTAACTTGCATTGCCATGGATTTCACCAAATTCTCCCTCATTCTTGGCTTGTTTCAATGTTCAAATAGCTACCAAAAACACCAAAACTAGCCAAAAACTTATTAGTAACCCTTGCTAGCTTCCTTAATGTGTCAATTAAGTTAAAAGGTATTAACTACTACTCAAAAGTATTTAAAACGGTTAGTTTCAAGCTATAAAAGAGTACTTTTTGAGTAGTAATCAGGAAACTAATTAGAAAGATATCTATAGAATGTCCCAAGAATATGAAAAGCAAATACTTACATAAATTCCTTATAAGAATATGAAAAGCGAATATTAGACAGCTTGTATCCTTATTAGTCAGATGCTATTCTAAGATAGGGACATGCTTCTAAAGATTTAAGGGGGCTTTGAAGTAAGGTTATGATAGGGAATTAGGAGGGAATGAAGCTAGTTTTAAGAGACCAATGTAATTTCTAGATGAATAGTTGGAGGCTTTAGCAACTAATATAAATTCAAACTAACTCACAAACAATTATATCACAAAATGCTTCAAAATACAATTAAAAACCTCAAAATAAATTGATAAATTTTCTTACATCAAAACAAATGGAAAGAGATTTCTTTGAGAAATCACTTCCATATTCTTATCTACTTGAAAACCACGAATCGCAATTAATTGATTTTGAACTCTAGTAGAGAACTAAAGTGGCTACAGTCCTATTTTGGATATCTCAATCTTTGATCCCAAACCATAATTAATCCTTACTCATCACAACAATGAAAGCCTCACCGTACCAAAACCAAATCAGTTAACCCACCTCTCAAGTTTAACTCAATGCAGGGGTGGGAGAGAGAGATGCTTGAAGCCTTGCTTAGGAGTTCTGGTTGGAGCATTGTTGAACAATGAAGGAACAACTTGTGGACCTTATTCAGGGAAACCCTAAACTCTAAGAAAACAGGACATCTAATACTACTGTAGCATCCAACTCCAAGCCTACTTGCCACCAAAGTATGTGGTACATGGATTTAGCAAAGTAGAGTTTTGGTCTACACCTTATGAAATCCTTATATTCTATTCTCACCTTTAATTTATTACAATGCACAGCAGCACTCATCAGAAATAAAGCTTTGTTATGGAGAATTGGGAAATATGTGTAAAACACAAACACAAGACATTAATTAGAATTAAATTTTAATTTAACAAAAAATAAAGGTATCCCTCCATTCAGGAGGAGTTCCTGTTGATTCTTGATACTAAAACACTTGTAAACCTGAGGCTTAGCTAGAGATTCAGAAAGTACCAGATGTAGACAGCATGTGATAAGTGAGAAATGATGTAAAGAGCTCTCTCACATTTCTCAGTGGTGGAATTTGATATATTAGGTACCTGTGTGATCAACAATTAACAAACACTTCTATGTCAACTTCTTCCATGTATTCATTCATTTCAAGTACCCTAAGATATATATTCAGCAAGAGCATACCTAAAGAGCCAGGAAAATATAAGCCTTTCCATGAAAGTTAGAAGGGAAATTAAATATGCATAGTAATGTCCAAGATCATGCATACTGCTAAAAATTCCATTATGTCATTCCTTCCGATATTTCTCATTTATAATTGATCATATGCATTAGATTTAGTGTTAGGACAATTTATTTAAGTTTTATTTTGTTTACAGGCCTATAAAACTTCATTTTGTTAAATATTATAAGACAGTTAAACCGGGTTGGTGATTCCTTGTTAGATTTAGTGTTAAAATAATCCAGCAGCTCTGATTGCTATGCATATGAAACTAATGCCACATCATACACAATTGTTGTTTTCGTGGTTTAGACATGGATGATTATCAGTCAATTGGCAAAACAAGTGGATTTGCAGCCTTTCTGGGCTTAATTTTGAAAGATATTAGGGATCTCATTGGTATTGAACTATCATGGAGATGGATATCCCCACAAACGAATCAGATAATTTACTAAATAAAAGTAACTATCAGTTTTTCTCTTAATATTTGTGATGCATATATTTAAACCTACATGACTTAACATTTATATCGTCATAACACATACCAAGCAACCGCCACCCAACTATAAGGAGAAAGATCTATGCTTTTCAGGCTCATTAAACCCGGATTCACTTCAGCCAGCTCCATGATCTGAAGAAGCATGCATCAAATTCAAAATATTATGATGTAGGAAAAGCTTAGAACTTTGATAGCGAGTGAGTGAGTGAGAGAGAGAGAGAGATTTGAGAAAGAGGTCATGTTCAGAGAATTTTAAACCACTTCCAAGTTTCCAACCATTGAAAGAAAAGAAAGACAAACGGTGTACCATTTATACCATGAAACAGCTGGCCCTTCTAGCTTGCAATACAATACTCAGGGTATTTTCATCTTAAGATGGAGATACTTAGGTATTCCCATCTTAGTTTGTAATAAAGAAATTACAAATTAACTAGTCAACCAAAAAACAATACTAGTAGATAGTTCAATTTCTACCTTTGTGAAGATTGAAGGTTGATCATAAGGGATGGACGTCTCACTGTATTCAAGGTACAGGTAGCCCAGTTGATCAGTTGTTTGTTGTGCAGTATCCAGCTTCGCACTGGCATGACAACTGGTGCTTGAACCTTTATTGATTGACAGCTTTGATTTCTTCTCATTGTCACTATCATGATGACTTCATCAAGTCATTCTGGGAGAACAATTGTGACACCGGCATGATAAAATAAACTGAGCAAAAGTAAAACCAGAACAGAGAAGCAATTCCACACTTTATTTGTACTGAGACAACCAATAAATAGGCAATACAATCAACTAGCTTGACAAAGCCATAACAACAAAGACATAAAAATAGGACCATGAAACCATGTTTCAATAAATCTGCTGCCACCATCACCAAAAATCAGGAGATAATAAAGAGACTCAATAAACAATTTCCTATAGACCAGGACAACATAACAGATATAAGACTCAACATAAAACAATTTAATATTAAAGACTTGGTCAAATGACCCGTTGCATGAAGATATTTTATCACCCTCTCTTAAACTGATATCTGCAGAAATTAGTTTAGGAATCAATTTGCAAAGCCTTTCCTGAAGCAGCCACAACCTCCTTTGAAGAACAAACTCCAAGCATACTTCGAAGTTTCATAAAAACAGTAGGCTTGAGGGGCTTAGTCAAGATATCTACAATTTGATCTTCACTTTTGCAAAACACCAAATCAATAACTCCATATTTACATAAATCACGCAAGAAGTGGTACCTCACATCAATGTGTTTGCTTCTCCCATGTAAGACTAGATTCTTTGAGAGTTTTATTGCAGAGAGGTTATCATAGTAAATCACTGTTGAACCTTGCTGCTAGTTGTACAAAAATTCAAGTAACCTTCTCAGCCAAATAGCTTGACATGAGCTTGATGCTGCAACAACGAACTCAGCTTCCGTAGTTGACAAAGTCACAATCTGTTGCTTCTTTGATGACCAAGTAATAGCTCCAGAATTCAACATAAACACTGCTCCAGAAGTGCTCTTTCTATCATCAAGATCTCCAGCATAATCACTATCTGAAAAACCAATCAAACTTGATTTTTCACCCCTTTTGTATAGAATCCCAAAGTCTACAGTACCTTTCAAATAGCGAAAAATTCTTTTTGCAGCCAAAAGATGAACTTCAGTTGGATTCTCCATGTATCTATTGATTAAATTGACTGCATGCATAATGTCTGGTCTTGTAGATGTCAGATACATAAGACTTCCAACGATCTGCTTGTAAAGAGTACTATCCACCCTCTTTCCTACTCCACTCTTTGAGAGTTTCAGGCCAACTTCACTTGGGGTGATGACTGAATTACAATCCTTCAACATAAACTTGTCCAAAATCTCTAGAGCATATTTCTTTTGAGAAATGAAAACACCAGCAGATGATTACACTACCTCAATGCCAAGAAAATAGTGCATTAATCCCATATCAGTCATATCAAATTCTTTCATCATAGACTTCTTAAAATCAGCAAGCATGGTTTTATTATTACTAGTATAAATGAGATCATCAACATATAAACACACAATTAAAATCTTCTTATCAACACCATATTTAGTGTAAAGAGTGTGCTCATATGGACATTTAATAAAACCTTCCTCAGTAAAATAAGCATCTATACGACTGTACCAAGCTCTTGGTGCTTGTTTCAGTCCGTATAGTGCTTTCTTTAACTTATATACCTGATTCTCATAACCTTGCTTCACATACCTAGGGGGTTGATCAATATAGACTTCTTCTTCCAACTCTCCATGCAAAAATGCTGACTTCACATCTAACTGATGGATAGACCATGAGTTTTGGGCAGCCATGGATAACACCAAGTGAATAGTGTCAAGCTTTGCTACTGGAGCAAACACCTCTTTGTAATCCACTCCAAATTCTTGCTTGTACCCCTTTGCAACAAGCCGAGCTTTTTACTTATCAACTCCACCATCTTTGTTCAACTTTGTTTTATAAACCCATTTAACACCAATGGATTTCTGTCCTTTTGGAAGTTCAACTAGCTCCCAACTATTATTTTTCTCTATAGACCCGATCTCCTCATTCATAGCCTTATGCCACTTTAAATCCTTGATAGCTTCTTGGAATGTAATGGGATCACAATCTGATAACAAAGCATAATGGGCAATTGTATCATAGTTATCAGATTGAACTCCAGTTACCTCAAAATCTTGCATCCATGCGGGCCTTTTTCGAACATGGCGAAGTCGTGATTCAGCAACTACATTACTCTCTGCTGCTGTTGATGAAGTTTCAACGGTTGTTGGAGCATCATTTGGTGGGCTTTCAGGTATAGAAACCGTAGGAATTTGTTGTTGTAGAAGCTGTTGCCTTTCTTCTTCAGCATCATTGTCAAAAATGACTTGAGTAGGCTGCTACCCATTCCAATTCCAGGTGTTCTCCTCATCAAAAATGACATCTTTACTGGTCACAATCTTCTTCGTGAGTGGATTGAACAATTTATATGCTTTGGATGCTTCACTTATGCCAAGAAAAACACATTTTTCACCCTTATCATCAAGTTTATTCATTTTCTCGTATGGGACATATGCATAGGCGATGCAACCGAAAATTTTGAAGTGATCTACAACTGGTTTCCGTCCACTCCAAGCCTCCTCCGGTGTCATGTTTTGAACAGAAAATGTAGGACTTCTGTTCAACACATGGATACTCCAATTCACTGCCTCCGGCCAAAAACTCTTTGGAATTTTGCCCCTTGCAAGCAAGCTCCTCACCATGTTGAGGATGGTTCTATTTTTTCTCTCCGATACACCATTCTGTTGCGGTGTATAAGCAACTGTGAGTTCTCTTCGTATGCCTTGATCATCACAAAAATGTTCAAATTCATTTGAACAATATTCTCCACCACGATCAGTACGGAGAATTTTGATGGATCTCCCTGTTTCTTTTTCAACGCGTGCCTTGAAGCTTTTAAATGCACTAAAAGCTTCTGATTTTTCCTGCAAAAAAGAAACCCACATGTAGACCCTCAATTTTGTCCTCCTAGCACATGTCCTATTAGATACTTGTTCGATACTTTACAGTAGTTCCTTGGTAGCCCATAGCTACTCATACTACTTACCTTTCTTGGACCACCTCGGAGACTCTGGTTAAGGGATCGCCTAACCCCTTATTGTGACCCTTGGCAGTTTTGATTTAGGCTTAAACTTTTCTTCTTCTTTTTTAGGATAGTTCTTAGGCATGTTTAGGTCACTTAGGCAATATCCCAATCACTCTAAGACACCTAGTTCATTAGGCACCCACTTAAACACACTTGGTCCACTTCGTTCACCTTAGCACACTAGGACACACCCTAGGTCACCTTTAGATGTTCCTACATGGTTTGCACGGTTGCATGACTCGTATTTTTGGTGGTTACATGGCTCGTATGGCTTGCATGTGGTTGATTTTTATTTTTTTGTTTTAATTATTTTTTTTATTTTTTAGGTGCGTGATTTAAATTTCTTTTGGTTTTCAATTTCATGATATTTATTGATTTTAATCTTTATTTTATTTTTACTTTATTTTTCTTTCTATTTTTATCTTTATTTTATTTCTTGCATGAGGAAACGGTTGCCATCTATTTGGAGGAAAGATCACTAAAATTTTAGAAAAAGGAAGAGGTTGCTGCCCATAGAATAATATATGGAAACTTCCATACAAAAAGGATTTTTTTTTAGAGAGATGCAATCTCCATGGACGGACAGATACATGGAAAGAAATGCGATATTTTATGATTTTCTAATTGGAGGCACGAATAGCAAGGGGATTCGATACCGAGATTTGGCACTAAAAGGAAGGCATGCATTGCATAAAAAAGAAAGAGAAAAAAAGGATTTTCCCCCAGCAGATTTAGGGAGGGGGGGGGGGGGTTCTTTGGGAAGGCTGATATATATATACATGAGAGAGGAAAAAAAGGGTGAGGATTCTTTGATTGTCAAGGGCACAAAAGCGCACGAAGGTGGAAAAGGAGCAATTGCAGTCGACTTTGTCCAGGTATGCTTCTGGTTACTCTGGGTGTTCTGACCCATATTTGATTTCTCCATTTTGGTCATTTAGAAATATTCAATGTCTTGTTGTTTGGTGTGGACGGAAAAGGCCACAAGTTGTTTTGCTGGGATTGGTCATTTACTACTCCACCTTGTTTCGATTTTGATTATTTTATATGTCATTGATGTCTTCGGAAATATAGAACTCCATGCTTGAATGTTATCACGCTCGGTTTTTTCGTTTAAATCCTATTCTGCATAGTTCCCTCAACTCTTAACCCATGGATTAATACTTGAAGTGGGTTATTTATGTTGACTGATCAACATCTTCTGCTCTTTCCTTCTCCGAATTACTTCGTTTTTTTTATATTTCTTCTCTATCCCTTTTCCTACATGCTATCTGAATCTTTATCATTGCGTTTGAGGTATTTTGAGGAATGACGGAAGTATTAACAAGAGAGAGAAGATGGAAAGGAGTGATTGCAGGCAAAGAATTCTGTCCGGCCGACGTTCAACCTTCTCCGGATATCTCACATCCGGAATTCTGTCCGGCCAACGTTCCACCTTCTCCGGATATCTCACATCCGGAATTCTGTTTGGCCAACGTTCCACCTTCTCCGGATATCTCACATTCGGAATTCTGTCCGGCCAACGTTCCACCTTCTCCGGATACCTCACATCCAGAATTCTGCCCAGCCGACGTTCCACCTTCTCCGGATGTCTCGCATCCGGAATTCTGTCCGGCCGACGTTCAACCTTCTCCGGATATCTCACATCCGGAATTCTGTCCGGCCGATGTTCCACCTTCTCCGGATATTTCACATCCGGCGCTGACGCCGGATGGGAGAGGAGGGCGATTCAACTTCCCTGGTCAGACATATCTGGATCCTCTGATAGCGCTTACCCAGAGAGCATCCGCGGCCGACAATTCAGATTCCCTGGATAGCTTGGCCGCCTTGCCACTCATCATACTCCTTCTAATGTTTCTTTTTCTTCTTTTTTGTGATCTTATACGTCTTAAATCTAGATTTCAAAACCATTTTCCGTCAAAATAACTCTAGTTTTCTTTAAGCTTCTTTAGGAGTTTCTAGGCTTAAAATCCAGATTTCAACAAAACTTTTGTTGTCATTTTCCTTCCGGCATGCGTTTTCACTATTTTATTTGATTTTCGGATATTTTCATGGTTTTCTCGATTTTCAACAAGCATGAACAAACTTCATGATTCCAAAACAATGGAATTCATAGAATCAATTCATGCAAAATCAATCAGGGCTTTGGTGGGGGCCCGACATCCATGATGTTTTCTTCAATACTTTTTGTTTGATATTGTGCTTTCTCTTTGTGGTATATATGAGATTATTTTGAATCTATTATTTAGCTAACCTTGTCTTCCATAAAGGCGTTTAGCTTGCTACCCAGGTACGCTCTCTCCCTCACTCACTTTCAAAAATTCTATAGAGATGTATGCTATTGAAGATCATATCCATGTTCAATATAATCCTTGGGTGCTTTAATATATAACTTTCATTGTTTGATTATTTCTAATAAAACACATGCTGGGTGATATATTGTTTAAATTAACCATCAATGTTTTATGATAGTGCTTGAGAAGCGGTCCAGGTACGCATCCTAACCTTCCTTTATTATGATTTGATCTTGTTTGACATGCTATTTTTTGGAACCACCTAGCCTACTTAGATATCCATAATTAACCGATTAATCGCCACATTCCCCTTAACTTAGTCAGTAGAGACCTTTTTAGGGCATAGAGGGGTGCTACCTCCTAGAGGTACCTTCCCAATAAATAACCTAATCCCCGGAGTTAGACTCAGGTTTCCCAAAGACATGCTTTTTCCAAAACTATGGAGTCACTTTTTAGGGTTTTTCTTTCTTGTTTTATTTTCCCTTTAAAATAAAAATAAAATAGGTGGCGACTCCAACTTTTCTAAAATTAATTTTTCACAAATAAAAAGCGAGTCTCGCCGATCAAGTGGGGACGCACGTGAAAAATGCGGGTCCACACCACGTTTTTCGACTATAATCATCAATAAAGATAATTAGATATTTTTTTTTACCCCCATTAGAAGTTGGATTAATTGGACCGCAAATGTCAGAGTGAACCAGTTCCAAGACATTCTTTGCTCTTTGCAACTTTCCTTGAGGGAATTGAGAACGATGTTGTTTGCCAACAACACATCCTTCACAAACTTGAGAAGGAATGGAAATTTGAGGAAGACCTGTCACCATATGTTTCTGTTGGAGAGTTTTTAATCCACCAAAATTCAAATGGCCATAGCGTAAATGCCAAAGCCATGAAAGATCTTTCACTTCAGCCATTAAGAAAGACTGGACACTATCAATCTTCAATGGAAACAACCTGTTTGAAGCCATTTGAACAACAGCAATAGCACCTCTCGAAGGATCATATATCTCACAAGCACCCTTCTGAATTGTTATTATATAACCCTTTTCTTGCAATTGACCAGCACTTAACAAATTACTTTTCAAGTCTGGAACATAAAAAACATTGGAAATTGTTTCTACAAAACCATTCTTGGTTCTAATATTAATATCACCATTTCCCATTACATTCACAATAGAACAATCACCAAAGCTCACTGTAGAACGAAAACCTTCATTTAGAAAACAAAAAGAAGACTTACTACCACACATGTGGTTGCTACAGCCTGTGTCCACATACCACACTTCTGCCTAAGGTTGTTCATTGACTTGAGCAGCCATCAACAAGGTTTCAACTTCTTTCTTTTCTGCATAATTAGATTTCTTTCCTTTTTCTTTGTAGTTAGGTAATTTAGTATAACATTCAGAACGGTAATGGCCAAATTTATGACATCTAAAACACTCTACCTTGGATTTTTCAAATTGTTGATTTTGGCCTCTGCCTCTATTTTGGGAATCTGGTTGATCTTCATCAACTCTAAAATTGCCCCGTCCACCTCTTCCTCTACCTCCATCTCTAACTCCTTGAACTCCTCTTCCTTTGCCTCTACCTCGATCTGCTGATCTATTCGTTGTCAAGGCATTATTGTTAGTTGAAGCCTTTAAAGCTTGCTCCTCCTTGTCCTCCTGGATGATTTTCTGCTCATGAACTAACAAAGATCCTTGCAACTCGTCAATTGATAGTTCATCAAGGTCTTTCGATTCCTCAATAGAACAAACAACATAGTTGAATTTTGGCGTCATTGACCGAAGAATTTTCTCAATAACAGTCACGTCCTTCATCTTCTCGCCATGAATTCGCATTTTGTTGATGATTGCCATTGTTCTTGAGAAGTAATCAGAAACTGACTCTCCCGGCTTCATTCGAAGCGTTTCAAACTCAGATCGAAGTGCTTGAAGCTGCTGTCTCTTGGTCCTCGTTGATCCCTGGTACTTCTTCTTCATGGAGTCCCAAATCTGCTGGGAGGTGTCCTTGCACAGAATAGTTTCCAAGATTGAGTGATCAATAGCTTGGAACAAATAATTCTTTGCCTTTAGATCTTTTAATCTCTGTCCTTCAATCTCTGTTTTCTGCGCATCCATCATTGGTGAGTTCGTTGCTGGTTCTGCTATCCCTCCAGAGACTACTTACCAGTACTCTTTAGATTGTAAGTGATTACTACTCAAAAAGTGCTATTTGATAGCTTGTAATAAACTCTTTTAAACACTTTTGAGTAGTAGTTATCACCTTTTAACCCAATTAACATATTAAGGACCCTTACAATCAATTCTAATCAAATTGTGTTAAGTTTTGGTGTTTTGATAGCTTTTTGATCACCAAAGCAATCCGAGATTAAGGAGAGTTCTTTGGAATCCATGGCAAAGATGTCCGAATAGGGCGTCCGAACACACCATCGGAGGGCGGCGGAACGTGGGCTGTAGCAAGGCTCGCTCACTCACTTTAGTCAATGTTTTCCATCCGGACAACATATCCAGATAGTATATGTGTAGACCCTCAATTTTGTCCTCCTAGCACATGTCCTATTAGATACTTGTTCGATACTTTACAGTAGTTCCTTGGTGGCCCATGGCTACTCATACCACTTACCTTCTTTTTTTTTTAGTCACCTCGGAGACTTTGGTTGAGGGATTATCTGACCCCTTATTGTGACCTTTGGCAGTTTTGATTTAGACTTAGGTTTTTCCTTCCTTTTTAGGATAGCTTTTAGGTGCACTTTTAGGATAGCACACTTAGGCATTGTCCTAAACACCCTAGTCTCACTTAGACACTTTTTTAGACCCACTCAGGTTCGCTAGGTCCACCTAAGCATTCCGGCCCACCTATGTTGCCTTTTAGGTAATTCCCACATGACTTACATAATTTGCATGATTTGCATTTTTAATGCTTGCATGTACTTGATCTCTTATTTATTTATTTACTTATTTATTTATCATTATTTGGTTAGTTATTTGTTTTTTATTTATTTATTTTATAGAATATTACATGAGATTGATGATTAATTGTGTAAATTGATGTCTTAATTATTTTTGTGTACCTATGATAGACATAACGTTTTTAATTGCATAATTTTAAATTAGTTTTAATTTTCAATTTCATGACCTTTACTAATTTTAATTCTTATTTTATTTTGGCATGAGATTCGAATGCACACATTGGAGAAGATCCTTGATGTACACGGCTGCATATATGTGGGAATATTCTATGCAACATGGAAAGGAGATTTATATCCTTAAAGAAAGGAAAGTAGATCACGGCTGAATGGAGGATGGAAAGGAGATTTAAAATGTTAAAGAAAGGAAAGCAGATCACTTATGAAGGATGGAAAGAAGATTTTTTTTTATTTAAAAAACGGGCTGCCATCTATTTGGAAGGAAGATCACCAAAATTTTAAAGAAAGGAAAGTAGCTGCCCATAGAATGATATATGGAGATCTCCACGTCAGAAAGTAGAGGAGAGGATTTTCTCAAGGGTGAACTCTCTCGATCGTTTTGAGGAGGATTGGAGGAGAAATAAGAAAAATGAGGTTTTTTCAAGTGGAAAGGGCAGATTTGATTCCATGAGAAGAAAAGGTGGCAATCGCAGGAGGGGCAGCACGCATGGGAGGATTGGGAGAAATTCTGAGGATTTTTTGAGGCTGGAGGAGAAGAGATTCTAGGATTTGCTGGGTAGAAAAGCACAGAAGAGCAGAAGAGGGGCGATTGCAAGCAAGGTTCTTCCATGTTTCTCATTTTTTTTGGAATTCCGTTCTGTTCAATATCATTGATTTCACATGAAAATAATATGCATTTGGGTATGTTCTTGAATCTGATGATAGAAATCCTACCTTGTTCGTGATAAAAATCTCATTTTGAATCACTCCCCTATTCTAAGCCAATGGATTGAAATGTGAAATTGTGGCTCCTGTTGGTTATTTTCTACTTCTTTTTGTATGTCTCTTTTGTTGTTTTCTTCTATTGTGGCCTGCACCTCAACAAGCTCCATTCCCAGTCCTCAAGATTCGTTCTCTGTTCTGGAATTAAAAATTGAAAATTGTGGAAAGAAAAGACACCTTTTTTTCTGCATTAGAATGATGTATTAAGAGCTCTCATAGAGGATGTGCCAGAATTTGAAAGCAATCCGGGTCGTTCACCTTCAGTAACAGTTCTAATTAGTTCTACAGAGGGATGCATGAATCTGAAAGCGACGAAAACATTGACAGCGTTGATTCAAAAAAATTTGAGGACTAGGGAAAGAGAAGGGTTCTAAGGACAAGGTTGTGAAACGTGAAGTATGTGCAGTGGTCACAAAGGGAACACCAACTGAAGGTGAGATGCTATCAGCCAATCCTGATGTTTCTTATCTTGTGGCAGTAACTGAAAGCTATCAGTTTGAAGAATGCAGTTTTGGTGTTTGTGTAGTTGATGTTGCTACATGCAGGATTATTCTTGGACAGTTCAGGGATGGTTCAAAGTGCGGCACCCTGTGTTGTCTATTATCTGAGCTAAGCTTGTAGAGATTATAAAACTAGCTAACCTTCTCAGTCCTAAAACTGAGAGAGCACTGATGAGACATACAAGAAGCCCTTTAGTAAATGAACTGGTTCCAATCTCAGAATTCTGGGACTCTAAGAAAACTGTTTCTGAAATCAGGAGTGTCTACTGATGTTTCAATGATCTATCAGTTTCTGGATCTTTAAATGAAGCAAATTTGAGTGTTAAGGATTCATTTGTTGAGGAAGATCCCTTGGGCCTACCTGACATTTTGTCCAAGTTGGTGAATGCAGGCGAGAGTGGCAGCCTTACACTTTCAGCCCTTGGGGGCACTCTTTTCTATCTAAAGCAGGCTTTTATGGATGAAACATTGCTTAAGATTTGCTAAGTTTGAGTTATTTCCATACTCTGGTGTTAGTGATATCTTTCATAAGCCATACATGGTTCTTGATGCTGCTGCCCTGGAGAACCTTGAGATTTTTTAGAACAGTAGAAAAGGAGACTCATCAGGGACTCTCTATGCACAACTAAATCACTATGTGACTGCATTTGGTAAGAGGTTGTTGAGGATCTGGCTGCTGCTGAAACAACAAGCACAGCTTCACATGCTGCAGCAACAGCAGCTGCATCGAATTTATAGGCAGGGGGGTTACCTGAAGGTATGGATTCATCGATGAAAGAACAAGGCAAACAATTCCTGAGGCAGCTCTTGATGGTTCAGTTGTCCTGGGAACTCCTATAGCTCCTCCTGTAAATGGTGATATGTATACTGATATAAGCATTGAAAATGCAATGCTCCAGGGATCCCGGAGACTTTGTAAAGGTGTTGAGTACTTGGTTGAGGCCTCAGCAGCCAGAGCTGAGTGTCACAGGATGCTTCAAATGACCCTCCCCATGGGCTTATATAGCAAGAGGGAAGCTTCTGGAGACTCCTGGAGCCATCTACACTAAGCCATTGGTGGGAAGAGTGTGGAAGGTTCTAGAAATGCCTAGAGATGTCCACACATCTCTACACTATGGTGGAAGGCATGAGAGAAGTCCAGGGCTGATGCGACTCATGGTAGCTTAGCTTTAAAGGAGTATCAACAAAATTTATACCTTAAATACTATTACTAAAGTAGCCAAGCTACTATAGCATAGTGGTTCTAGGATCGTTCACTGGGAAGGGTTTTCGCAAACACAATTGATATTCAAATTAGGAAAATAGGTGATTTTCTTATGGATGTTAGCTTTAAAAGAAAATGAAAATGTTTGAGAAAGATTTAAACTAATTTAAGCTAACATTAAAGACTAAAATGAAAGGGTGTAAAAACAAGTTTCTCAAAGATAGGATAGCTATGCTTTGGCTCTTATGCAAATTGGAAATCTCAGGATAGGCTCCTCGCATTGGGGTTGCAACTATGGTGATGCTTGCTTCCCGAACCGATATGGATTTAGCAAATCAAGTTTTAATCCTTTAAAATGGCAAAACAGATGGTAGTGAATTTCATCAATGGTTGTTCACCTTAGACTTCCTTTGAATGGCTCGTAAGAGATAACTAATGGTCTAAAGCCAAAAGCTTACCAAATATTGGCAACTCAAAGTCATTCCAGGTGATAAACTCACCTTTCAATGGCCATTGAAATTGGTTCTAACGGATTAATGCAAAACTTGGAATTGAAAACCTCACCTTCCAATAGCTCGTAGGAGATAACTAATGGATAGAAATCCAAAAGCTTATCAAGTATTGGCCGTTGGAAGTTGTCCAAAGGAAATAAAAACCAAACTTTACATTAATGAACCATTAATGAAAAACGACTACCTTACCTTCCGGGTGCGAGAAATTTCCATGGGATTGCATCCAAGGCATCACATAACATCCATACTTTGAGAAACTTAAAGGTTTTAGCCAATCATCCTCTGAGGAAAAGCCCTTAGAGGCTGTTTGGCTACTAAGAAAATGAGAAAGAAAAGAGAAAAGAAGAAAAACAGAGCTTTATATAATTCTAATTTAATCTACAGAGGATCGATCACCCCATCCGTCCATTCCAATCCCCTTTTGTTTGGAGGTGTTGTGCACCTCTATATATAGCAAAATTACAAGATAAAGCCTTATGATGGCTGAATACAAGGTTACAAAAGGAATTTACATGAGAAAATATCAAGCTAAAAATATCTGGGAAGTCGGTGGTGCGTGCGTGGAGAAACAGAGGAGATTTGGCATTTTCGCAATGTGAATTTCTCCTTGCGAAAATTTCGCAATGTTGCGAAATGGCAAAATTTCGCATCGTGAGGAAAATCCCCTTGCGAAATTTCGCAAGGAGAAATTCACCTTGCGAAATTCCCGCAAGGTTTGATGCAGTTGTCTTCCGAAGGCCATATCTTCCTCATTTAAGCTCCAAATTGTACACGGTTTGAAGTGTTGGATTATTGACTTCCTGAGCTTTGAAATGGTATATAGTATGTAGAAAATTGACTTCGGGAAGTGCCCCAAAAGTGTGAAAGAAGACTGCAGCTATTGTCCTCTGTTTTCTTCACTTTGCTTGTTTTTCCTCTTTGCATTCTTTTTGCTTGTGCTCGTGTTTCCACTTGAAATTCAAGCCTGTAAACTTCCAAAATCCTTGCTTTAACTTGTCCAATTAGCTCCTCCATCATTTGGCATGATTCAATTGATTCATAAGCTGATAAAAACATGTAAACTTGCCACAAAATGGTTAAAACCAATTACTAAGGACCTTAATGAATTAATTGGGTTAAATGAATATGATTACTACACAAAGGTGCTTAAAACCATTATAATTAGGTCTACAAAATAGCACTTTTTGGTAGTAATCAAGGGCTTTCTAGAGATTTCTTGTACATAAGGATGTACATAGATTAGTGTAGGGAGTTCTAGAATATTCTTGATTTGTAAGGAACCCTCCAAGGTTCCAGAAAGTTCCCTTGGTGCCTATAAATAGGTGAGGGCCTCATTTGGCCAAGGCACCACCCAAAATCACTTCCTAACCAAGCAAGTGAGCAACAAAGCACTTGTAAAGGTTTCTTTGAGTTAGTGAAAGCTTCCATTCTTTCAAGAGTTGCCTACCAAGCTTCTTAAGCTTTTGAGTCACGAGTGTCTTAGCCGAGCGAGCTAAGCATTGGGGGAGCAAGGCTGACTTAGCAAGATCAAGCGTCTTGGCTTGTCTAAGTGTCGCATGAGCTTAGCGAACGACTAAGTCCGTGACAAGTGGTATCAGAGCGCGGTTACGAGGTGGGCATAGTAAAGGAAGCATGTCAGACTCCAACGTGGATGAGTCTAGTGAGCAAACCCGTGGGAGGGAGACCGAGCCTACTGCACGGAGCAGGGGCAAGAAGGATAAATCTCATGATGCCGTTGCCAACATGGAGGCAAGGCTAGCTAAGGTGGAGCTAGCCATGGCGGACACTCGGGAGGGGTTGGACTTGATCGAGCAAGGCATGGAGAAGGGCTTAGAGGATCTAAGGGAGCAGATCCAAGACCTTCGTGAGGGGGTGCAAGTCTCACAAGTTCAGCCAGTGTCACACGAGGAGTTCATGTCCTTCCAAGGAAAGGTCTTGAGCATGCTTGCTAGCATGGAGTCAAGGATAGAGGCCTTGGCCACTCGAATGGAGTCCCGAGACCAGGAGGTTAGGCAAGAGTTGGCCATCTACAAGACTACTGTGTCGGCACGGGTCATGGCCACACATGAGGCATCTAGGGTGGAGGTGCCGAAGCCACATGGGTTCAGTGGCAAACGGGATGCCAAAGAGTTGGATAACTTCTTATGGCATATGGAGCGATACTTCGAGGCTATCGCATTGACGGATGAGGCGGCTAAGGTAAGAACTGCAACCCTCTACCTTACTGACACAACTACTCTATGGTGGCGTCGAAGGTTTGCCGATATGGAGAAAGACATTTGCACCATAGAGACGTGGGAGGACTTCAAGAGGGAGATCAAGAGGCAGTTCTACCCCGAGGATGTGGCTTACCTGGCTAGGAAAAACATGAGGCGTCTCAAGCACACAGGCTCGATACGCGACTATGTCAAGGAATTCTCTTCACTCATGCTTGAGATTCCTAACATGACTGAGGAGGAGTTGCTATTCAACTTCATGGATAACCTGCAAGGGTGGGCCGAGCAGGAATTAAGACGCCGAGGTGTTCAAGACTTAGCCACTGCCATAGCAGTAGCAGAGTCTTTAACGGATTATAAGAGGGAAGACTCTCCCAAGGTTGAGTCTTGGGAGGATAGCCACGCCATGGGTGGGGGAGACGAGGCTTCAAGGGACCACAATGCTCCTAAAAAGGGATCAGGCAAGATGCCTAACGTCCGAGAAGGAAGGGGTAAGGCGAAAAGGAAGGAGTTCATGCCTAAAACCAAATGCTTCCTATGTGACGGTCCACATTGGGCACGGGATTGCCCAAAGAGGAAGGCGCTTAGTGCCATGATCGAGGAGAGGGAGCAGGAGGACGAAGCACATATGGGCTCAATGCAGCTACTAGGTGCCCTCCAATTCAACCCAAAGCCTAGTACGCCTAAGACCTCCTTACTAGCAAGGGTGCAAGTAAAGGAGGAAAAAGGGGAGCGAGCTGAGGTAGCCCGCACACACATGGAAGAGGTCACCAAGGGAAAGGTGAACTCAATGGGTAAAAGGAAGCAGCACTCTAAGCATCGAAAGCGCACGGGTCTGCATCCATATGGAGCCTCACGGGAGAAGGAGGTGAAGAATATCCTGGTTGAACGGGTCACCAGGAGACAAGGGGTCCCTCCTGTGATAGAGTATCTAGTCCGATGGAAAGGACTACCTAAGAGGCAGGTAAGCTGGGAACATGCGGATGCCTTGAGAAAGTTCTGGAAACACATCAAGAGGTTTCAGAACGAGGCAACGACGAGGACGTCGACGGCATCGGTGGGGGAGAGTGTCACAGGATGCTTCAAATGACCCTCCCCATGGGCTTATATAGCAAGAGGGAAGCTTCTGGAGACTCCTGGAGCCATCTACACTAAGCCATTGGTGGGAAGAGTGTGGAAGGTTCTAGAAATGCCTAGAGATGTCCACACATCTCTACACTATGGTGGAAGGCATGAGAGAAGTCCAGGGCTTTCTAAAGATTTCTTGTACATAAGGATGTACATAGATTAGTGTAGGGAGTTCTAGAATATTCTTGATTTGTAAGGAACCCTCCAAGGTTCCAGAAAGTTCCCTTGGTGCCTATAAATAGGTGAGGGCCTCATTTGGCCAAGGCACCACCCAAAATCACTTCCTAACCAAGCAAGTGAGCAACAAAGCACTTGTAAAGGTTTTCTTGAGTTAGTGAAAGCTTCCATTCTTTCAAGAGTTGCCTACCAAGCTTCTTAAGCTTTTGAGTCACGAGTGTCTTAGCCGAGCGAGCTAAGCATTGGGGGAGCAAGCTGACTTAGCAAGATCAAGCGTCTTGGCTTGTCTAAGTGCCGCACGAGCTTAGTGAACGACTAAGTCCGTGACATGAGGCTATAAATGCCACATTAGCTGCTGGAAAAGCTCGGCAAGTCAATGGAGAAGTTGAACTACCAGACCAGGACACACTTGATCCTAATGGCCCACCCTTCAATACACATGAGGTTCAAACTGATACAACAGATAAATCAGTCTCTGTACGAAATATTTCTAATGATTCCCTTGTAGTCTCTGATGGGAAAATGACAACCGATGAAAACTCCGAACTGGTTAAGAACCTTCAGTTTGGATTGACTTCTTTCCAGAACTTATTGACAAGCAGCTCAAATTTGGCACCCATATCTTCGAAGCTGAGCAATACTTCTCAAAGAAATCATTTTCCAGTAATGGCATATTTTAATTCGGAGTTCGGCTTGAAGAATTTCCGTATCCCTGATTATATTCTTATTCCAGAATCAGAGGTCAAGTTATTTCTTATGTACTCGAGTTTCCAGTGATAGTGTTCATCAACTCCAAAAGCAGAGGATCCAACAGGCAAGGGCAATACATAGCGATTCAGATGTGTATTTCCTAGATGATCCCTTTGGTGTAGTAGATGCACATGCTGCTGCATTTCTTCTCTATGAATGCGTCATGGCTGCCCTTGCTCATAAAATCGTCATTCTAGTGACTCATCAAGTGAAGTCACTCTCTGAAGTCGATAAAATTCTGGTTGTAGAAGCTGGATAGATAACTCAATCAGGAAGCTATGAGAAGCTCGACATCCGGGACAACATTTGAGCAGCTTGTAAATGCATATAAGAATGCAGTAACAGTACTGGAATTTCCAAATGATTTACAAGTAGAACCTCAAAAATTGGATCAGAATCTGCTAGAGAAGTCTCATGGATCTCTCTCCACCAGAGAAAACAGCGAAGGGTAGATTTCTATGAAGGGACTGCTTGGGGTTCAGCTCGCCGAAGAAAAAGAAACAAAGATTGGTGATGTTGGGTAGAAGCCACAATATTGAATCATTATTGGACCGGGAATAGAATCTTGATGCTGATATATTTTCAATTTTAACTGTTACAACAGTGTGTTCTTAAGTTTATTGAGAATCTGTTGAACATTGATAATGAATTGGATGACGAAGACATCACTATCAAAAAGGTTATTGGTCTCTTCTGTTGAACTCTTTGTCCAAATTCCTAAACTTGAAGTGAAGAGTGACCATGAAGCGCCAGAAATAATGGTAACATTCATAGCTGATGGTTGTTGGACTGAAGCATGCATTCAGCGCGTGATTAATAAATTCCTTTTGAAGCATATGGCAGATGCAATGGGCAAGGAAAATTTTGTTCGAAATGAATGGGTCGATTTACTAAGAGAAATGGTGCTGAAGCTTCCAGAACATTTCATCAAGACCCAACAGCCAGTTATGCCACAACCTCGTCTGAGATAGCCATCTGGGTTTAATGATATTCAGTCGGTACAGCAGCACATCATGTTCAAGCAGCTGTAAGAACTTCAGAGGCAGCAGCAACTTCAGCAGCTGGGTGATACCAAGCAAAACTCTATAGTGAAGTGAAGGCATTAGAAGTTGAAATAGATGCTGTGGCAAATACTATTTAACAGGCAAGGAATACCGAAAGAAATGAAAATCATGTCTCGGATGGTAACGATAACAGGGCACAAGAAGATGCAGAGGATGATTAACTTGTTATTCAGACTTCTCTCAATAATTTAACCCTTTAGCATGCCCTAGCTACTGATCGTCTAAGAAGCCTCAAGAAAACAAAAGCTTAACTTGAAATAGAGCTTTCAAATTTGCAAAAGGAGAAGCCTTCCAAGATTGTTGAGCATGACAATGTGATACCAAATTTAGTTGAGGAGGCACGACCCAAGAAAAGGTTAAATGAAATTCTGAAATCGGGGAAGAGTTAAAGAAGCGAGAGAAAACAATTTCATTTGATGATGATGTTGATGCAGTTCTGTCCATCTTCCAGCATAGACACAGCTCAGAATGTTTCTACAGGTGCTTTAATCTTAGAATTTGAGGAGGCAGATCATGATGAAAGATACAAGTGACAATTTAGTGACCTCCAGTAAATGAAGAAGTAAACCAAAAAGATACTTGACTTCATTAAAGAAATGCCCAAACCTGAAATCCAACTCATGGCTGGATTTATTTTCTCTTCTTGGTATACTCTCCTTTATGTAGGTCACTTTATAAATGTTTCCTACCTTCATGGCTTGGATGAAAATCTGGGTAGTCAAATTTTCAATGGAAAATCTAAAGGAATTCAGTGGCTATTTGAGATGGCTTTTATGGATGAATTCGGTAGAGAATTGGAAGGAATTCAAGTGGTTGCATATGTGGGTGAGATTCAATGGTGTTAACGGATACTCTTGATGGCTGAAATTTAAAGGAAATGGTAATATGAGTGAGAATGGGAAGCAGGTCAGCCAGATTGCTTTGTTGCAACAGTTCATCCCGCATGATTTTGATGCTGGTGATCATGGTACTTCTAGTTTCACAGTTTCTGCTGCACATAGGATTGGGACTTTAGAAATTCAGATTTCAAAGCACCAGCATCCATTGACGAGGCAATGTTGGTTTTCACTAAAAGTGGTTCTAAAAAAGTAATAGTTGCTGCTGCTGTTCTTCTAAGAGAATTGAACTGAGTAGCATACCAGCATGCTGTTCCGGCCCATGAGCATCAGAAGAACATGAATTCTTATCATCTACTCATCGAGCAACCTCTACGCTTTCTACAGGGCTGTTGGTTGATACAAATCTGGGAACATCACTTCCTAACACTTATAGACCACCCCTTGCACCAATTCCATATGATGTGGATTTAAGACATCCTCAAACTCCACCAACTGCTGGAAATGCCTTCAATGTGAATCTTAAGATCCATATCTAGGATCAGTTTTCTTTGTTCATTCCCCGAGATATATGAAAGTTTACATGACCGGTTTACATTTGATCAAAAGCTTATCTGAACAGTACTGGAGTCGCCTATGCAGCCATGCTGGACACTGGAAACTTTGAACTTGCAGGCCACAATTCCACCTATCCATGGTAGAGTTTCAATCATTCAACAGATACAATACTACCCTCCCAGATGCTGAATCCAGGCAGCAAACTTGTTGCTCGTTCCTCAGAGATAAACCGCTCAAGTGGAAGATCCATGATTATATTGCATACTAACCAGAATCCCGTGCTCTACACCGCTGATTTCTCAATGGATTCTGCAAATCCATACTTCGAATCGTATAGCACAAGAAAGTTGCTTTGATGCTCCTTCAAAATCTTGTCTAAAAGAATCTTCAAGCAAACCTTTGGTCTCAGAGTTCCCATTGCAGTCAGCTAAAAAAGAAATTAGAGAGTCCTAAACCAGCAGTAGATCCATCAGAACCAAGTTCAGTTTAGAGAGGCCTGATCCTGGCTTACAGCCTTCAGAGGAAGAGATAGTTTGAATCTGTTTTCACTCGTACAAACTGTTGAAGATATGACTTCAAGACACGCTCTTGCATCCTTACAGAGAGAATTGATTCAACCTCTGGACCACTTAGCATTGGAACTCGCTCTAGAAGAAAATGAGCTTTAAAGCACTTGCCAAAATTCAGAAGGGGCACCACACACATACAGCTTGGAGATGTTGCAACAGTCCGTATATTTATTTGAAAAGCTACATCAGTGAATTTCCCTATGCGAGTTAAAGAAGATCAGTTAGTACTACTGAAAAGGCAAAAGATGAAGTTCGTGATGAGCTGGAAAATTTAGATTCTGAACTACAGAAAAATCCAGAAGTGCACTATAAGAAGATTGATAAATCAGATGAACTTCTGAATGAAGATTTGAAACTTGAGAATGAGTGGCAGCAAGTGGGCATGTGCTCCGAAAAGAATATGGCCAGTTCTTCTCCAAACATTCTAACAATGTACAAAGGTCTCTTCACACAACCATCAGCAATCCAGCTACAGCTAAACCTCCCGGGCTCCACTCCATCATATCTACCTTGCTACACATACCTCTTCCTCCTTTTGCTTCTTTGATTGGGAATTTATTGTTTTAAATTGAATTTTTAAATCCATCTTTAGAGCCTTTCTAGCCACTAAAAATCCAGATTTTAATAAATATGCTGCCACTTTCCTCCAGGCATGCGTTTTTACTATTTTATTTTATTTTCATGATTTTCTCGATTTTCAACAAGCACAAATAAACTTCATAGTTCCAAGTGATGGGACTAATTGAAATCAATTCGTGCAAAAGCAATTTGGACCTTGGTAGGGGGGGTCCGACATTCTTGATATCTTCTTTGATATTGATTCAAATGAGGGGATTGTTCGATACTTGGCTGATTTCAATTGTTCCCTATGATATATATGAGAATTGTTTATACTTGTTATTAAGCTAACCTTGTTTTCTACAGACGCATTTCGCTTGCTACCTAGGTATGCTCTCCCTCTCTCTCACACTCATTTTCTCAAATTCTATGAACATACATGCTATTGAAGATCATCTCCATGTTTGATATAATCCTTGAGTGTTTAGGTGTATACTTGATTTGTTTTGATAAAATACATATTATGCGTCGTATTTTCAAACTAACCTTTGATGTCTTGTGATAGCGCTTAAGAAGCAGTCCAGGTATGTACCCTAAATCTTCTTCATGATTGTGATTGGTTTTCCTGCTAAGCATGCTATTTTTCGAAATCACCTAGCCTATTTAGGTATCCATGATTAATCGGTTAATTGCTATATTTCCCTCAACTCAGTCAATAGAGACCTCTTTAGGGCTTAGAGGGGTGCTACCTCCTAGAGGTACCTTCCCAATAAGTAACCTGATCCCCGGACCTAGACTCAAGTTTCCCAAAGACATGTTTTTTCCAAAACTATGGAGTCACTTTTTAGGGTTTTTCTTTCTTATTTTATTTTCCCTTTACAATAAAAATAAAATAGGTGGCGACTCCAACTTTTCTAAAATTAATTTTTCACAAATAAAAAGCGAGTCTCGCCGATCGAGTGGGGACGCACGTGAAAAATGCGGGTCCACAAATTTCCTCTAAGGGAGTCCGGATAGCATTGCGGCACATGTCCTCTTGGGAAATCCGGATGGAGTTGATCCGGATAGCCTTGCGCGCTCCATGTCATTTGGGAGAGGGGTCCCTACACCTTGCACACGCAGACGGTCCCCCTTTGCGCAGCATAGCTCAGTCCACCCGGGGAAGAATTCCGTGCGTCGACATTTTCACATCCGGAATTCCGTGCGCCGACATTTTTATATCCGAATATCTCACATCCGGATCCACTGGTAGCACCTACCCGGTCAGACATGCACAGCTACGGTGTTCTCCTAAAGCTTCCTGATATTTCCGACCGACATGTTGAGATATTTTGGGATATTTTGCTTTAGATATTTGTTGTCTAAATTCCCAAAGTCTCCTTATAATCCACCTATCATAGGATTCCTTAGTCTTTAAGCAAGGAAAATGGTGAATAACCTTATATATATAGTTTGTAATTTTCTTTACAAAGATATCTATCAATCTATTATGTAATAGGTGGAAGGAAGAAATATATTACACAGAGCACTTGCTCTGTTTTTTCCTGGATATATTTGTTTTCTCGTTAGTTTTCTTTCTAGCCAAACAAGCTCTGAGGAAGTTTCCTCAGAGAATGAGTGGCTAGACTTTTAGTTCCTTGGAGTTAAGGTTGCCGGGAAAGGTTCCAAGTGCATGAATTAGTAGCTTTGTGGTTTCAATCATTAATGAAGAGAAAGTGTGATCCTTTTATGATTTCTATGTTTTTAGTTAACTTAAAACACCTTCAAGTCACTTGAGCTAACACTTGGTAAGGCACGTGATCTCCGTCCATGGAGATGCACTTGTTTATCTCTTGCAAGCTTTTGGGAAGTGACTTGGAGGTAGGATTTTCTAGAATTGCCAACACTTGGTAAGCTTTTGAACTCCAAGGAGACATCCATTAGTTATCTCTTGTGAGCTTGAGAAGGGAAGTCCAAAGTTAAAGATCACCTTGAATGGCAAATGCTAGGTGAGAGGCACGAACCATTGCAAGTTGCATCAGTGAGAGGGAATTAGAGCTGAAATCCATTTAAAGGTTACATCTGTACAGCACCGGTTAGAGAATTGACTATATGTTAATTCTCTAATGCGAGGAAATGAACCAAATGACCGGAGCTCTGTTTTTGCATAAGGAACCTTCCCTGTGAACTTAAACCTCCAAGGAATGTTTTTCTTCATAAGTAATTTCCATTACTTTCTTTTTGGTTAGTTTAAGACCAAACCCTTTTCACTCAAACATCTTTATATTTTCTTTTAAAGCTAACCTTGAAATGAAAAAGCACCAATTTACTTTGAATTGGTATCAGTTGAGAGTTGAAAACCCTTCCCAGTGAACGATCCTAGAGTCACTATGCTATATTAGCTAAGCTATCCTAATGCATGGTGATATAAGTTATAAATTTTGTTGATTACTCTTTCAATCAAAGAGCACCAGCTGGACATGAATCAACTGAGACACCAATTGGGAACGAATCAGTAAGAAATTCTCCATCAACATGCTCCAGTAGTCATAGTGACCATCAAAACGTGGAATTGCAGGTTGCACAAAATTTTCAGAGGCCATTGTTTTTTTTTTTTTCTGCTGCTGAAAGAAAATAAACAAAGCTGCTGCTATATGACTCTCTGTCTCACAAACTCTCTCTCTGTTTTGGCACTCTCAATTCTCACTCTCTGGTTTTAACCCACTTTTCTAACGTTAACCGGGCTCTAATACCACTGATAAAATAAACTGAGCAAAAGTAAAACCAGAACAGAGAAGCAATTCCACACTTTATTTGTACTGAGACAACCAATAAATAGGCAATACAATCAACCGGCTTGACAAAGCCATAACAACAAAGACATAAAAATAGGACCATGAAACCATGTTTCAATAAATCTGCTGCCACCATCACCAAAAATCAGGAGATAATAAAGAGACTCAATAAACAATTTCCTATAGACCAGGACAACATAAGAGATATAAGACTCAACATAAAACAATTTAATATTATTAAAGACTTGGTCAAATGACCCATTGCACGAAGATATTTTATCACGGCATAGGAACTAAATGTATGCAAATGGGGTACCTGAGAGAAGCATAGGGTTTATTTGTATATATTTGGATAGCCAACAGCGTTGGAGAATAGAATTGCATGACCGTGTTGCCACAGTCCAGGATAAATGGAAACCCTGCCCCATAAGCACTCCACTCCATATAAGCCTCCCAGAGGTCACTCAAGATGAAGCAATCAGCAATAATATTTTCTCTTTCAAGGGGTTTCTGGAGGCTATTAAGTGCAGTAATTTTTATCTGCTAAGAACTTATAGAGTTAGAACAATTATAGCAATCACATTTAAAATAAATGGGCAAGAAAAATTTTAGTGATATAAAAAAGGCAGGATAATTACCATTATAACTGCACCACATGCATAAGGTATCATGGCAACTCAAGGATATAAAACTTGTGTCTGGACAGTTTATCTAGACTATGGAAGGTAGGAAAGAAAAAGAAAAAGAAATTATCTAGACTAGATTCCATGGGGGAGTCTAGGCTTGTTGGAGGAGGTCACAGTAATAGGACGGTTGGTGACCCTTCTTCAAGCTATGTCGTCGATGCTCCCTATCTGGAGTTAGAGTACTGACTGATGACCAATCATATCTGGGGGAATTACTTGATCCTTCCAACAAGAGCACGTTTTGGGTGGAAATACAAGAAAAATATAAAAATTATTTCTTTCATTGTTTCTATATTTTTACAATCCTAACTTCACAATTTTCACTTTCCAAGGATGACGTTTAATTCTTTCTGAGCTTGGGAAAAACTCAGAAGCCATTGAAGAGAAGCATCCCCATTGCTTGGGTTCGAGAAAGAGGATGAAGGAGATGCTTTCAAAGGCAAAGGAATTCAAGCAACTTGCTGAAAGCACTCGGAAGGAGAAGGAAAAAACAAGGCTCCCATCATCAGGACCTTGTCAAATATGTATGAGCATGGGAGGTTCTCAGCACAGCCCATATAAAAACTGTTACAAACTAAGGTCCAATTGTTGGAAGTTGAACTGAAGTTGAGGGATTTTCATATCTCTGTCGAGGTGAAAAAGAGTGACGCCTTTGAAGACCCAATACGAGAAACAAGTAGCAGACTAGGTCAAGTTGGCATATTTGAAGGGGAAGGACAAAGGGTACGACAAGCGCTATGCTAGGCTCAATGTCATTAAAACATACCTCAATAGAAAATTTTAGATTGAAATGTAAGTGTAGTTGTCTTTCAACATAATTTAATGACAAGATTTGTGAGATTTGATCATTTGGTTGGGATGAGCGCCTAGTTAATCATCTGTAATATTAATTTGTCTTTTTAGATTGAGATGACTCACGAAGATGGTATGTGGACAAACTGCCTTCTGAGAATCCAAGACCTATGGGTCAATGATGATTGAAAAGCATACAATCAATTTAACTAGCCTAGCTAAAATAAGAAAGATAGCTTTGCCCAGCAATTGTATGCTAGCTAGTACCACAAAACGAGTAAACTCGTGTTCTCAAAAAGATAAATATAATATAATTATTTTTAAAATAATAAATAAATTCTTCTTTTAAAAAACCAAATTCAATGTAAAAAGAAAACTCTTTTTTTTTTTTTAAATCTGTCTTTCAAAAAGACGAATTTAATATAAAAATTAAATAAATGATGAAAAGTCTCTTATTTTTTTATAAATATTAAATAAATAAAAGACTTTATAGTAGTAGTCCCCGGTGGATAATAGAATTTTTTTTTTTAGTCCCAGAAAGAGAGCCTTTTTTTGGGAGTCATAAAAATGAAAATAATCACCTGGAGTTCTACTGTTAATTTCCAAGTTTAATTAAAAACATGGGTCAGTAGCTTCCTAACAAGCCGATGGTGGTCAGTGCTACAATGAGAATGGGAAATAAGATCGAATGAATTCATTTCTCTTTGGCTAGATCTCAAAAATTGGAAAATAATGGAAATAATCAGGAGTATCAATTTCTCTGGTTTAGATTTCAAACTTAATTTTTCTCTCTTCTTTATATATAAATGGGGCAAGGTAGGGTGGGAGAATACTCGAACCCGCACCGAACTTGTCCTAGGTTAAAAAAAAATAAAAAATCAAACACATCCTTAACCCTTTCATTTAAATTTCAAACTTATCTCATTATGGATGGAGTCGGACAAGTACCCAAAAAACTTGTCGCATTGTCATCCCTAGATCCAAACAAAATACAACACGTGTTAAAATCATATATATATATATATAAAGATAATTTATAATGTGAAATCATAAACAAAGTATGACATCTATTAAAAAGAATTTTGAAACTCCTAGATAACCAATCTTTTGTTTTGTTGATCCATAGAGTATGAGATTGATTCGAATAAAAAATATTTTTTAAAAAAATAAAAGGAATGGAAGTTATGATCTAGAAAATATTTAAAAAGTGAATAGGAGATCAAATAGAGCTTGAAATGTATTAAAATTTGAAATAAATAATTTTAAATCTCAAGAAAACAATTAATTCATAAAAATAAATAAATAAATAAATAATCAGCATCACTAGAAGCTCATTTGACCATGTTTTATGACACTTGTTTTTAAAAACTGTTTTTTTATTCTTTAACTAAAAAAAAAGTTTCAAAAAATATGGTTCAACGGGTCATTTTTCCTTTTATTTTTAAAAATTGGTTAAAACAACTCCTACTTACTTTCTAAAAATTGTTCTCTATTTCACTTTGGTTTTAAAAATTGTTTCCAGAAAACAACATCCAAACAGTGTTAAAAAATTTTAAAAATAGTTTTTTGTTTTTAAAAATAAAAACTATTTTTAAATCACATAACCAAACATGCTCTAAATCTTTTTTATTTTATGAAAAGTGATATAAGATGGAACTCCAATATGAGATGTATTAAAATATAGAATAAAAAATATCACTATAAAAGAAAAAGGAAAATGGTTAATTTATAAAGGGAAACTTGTGTTTTGATGGGGTCATTTGATAAATATATACTTTTCGGAACTCAACTTTATGAAATATGAAAAATAGCTTTTAATATGAAAAATTATATCTTTTTTATGCTCTCTAAGTCGGCTACATTTTTTGTACTGAGATTGCCTTTTTTTTTTTCATCCGCCTCTCTCTCCTTCCCTAATGAAACTAGCAAGCCGGCGTCATCACCAGCTGCCACTCACACCTCTCACCGGTTGACAGGCAAAGGTTGTGTTTTTCAGCCTGGCTCAAAAATCGTGGATTTAGGGTTCGTGAAATTTAAATCCAATGGCACAAAAGCAAATAGACCCTTAGAACAAATCCAGAAAACACAGGGAGCAAAAAAAAAAGCAACTTTTTTGGATTTCCGTAGGGGTTTTGCATGGATTTTCTCGGAAATCATACGAGGATGAATTTTCTCGGAAATCGAATGGGGGATGGATTTTCTTAGGGATCAAACGGGGATTTTTTTTTTTGCTTCCGCCGCCACCTCCGCCATTGTGTTTTTCAGCTTGGCTCAAAAATCATGGATTTAGGGTTCATGAAATTTAAATCCAATGGCACAAAAGCAAAGAGACCCCTAGAACAAATCCAAAAAACACAGGGAGCAAAAAAAATAAGTAATTTTTTTGGTTTTCCTTGGGGGTTTTGCAAGGATTTTCTCGGAAATCAAACAAGGATGAATTTTCCTGGAAATCAAATGGGGGATGGATTTTCTTGGGGATCAAACGGGGATTTTTTTTTGCTTCTTCCGTCGTCGCCGCCGTTAATGACCGTGAGAGTTACTGGTTGCCGCCATCAATGGCAACCAACTGCGCCTTCTTCCCTCCGGCCCTGGTTCTCCACCATTGCCACCACCTTCTTCTCTCTTGGTGATGTCGAAAGGGACGAAAAGAGAGTGAAAAAGGGAAAGGAAAGGGAGAGAGGGGGAGATTGCCGACCAGAGAGATATGTGAGTGGCGGCCAGTGATGACGCCGGCCGGCCGGTTTCATTAGGGAGGAGGGGAGAGGCGGATGGTGGGTACGAGAGGAAAAAAAATGGAAAAAAAAAAAAAAAGGCAATCTCAGTACAAAAAATGCAGTCGGCTTAGAGTGCATAAAAAAAAATATAATTTTTCACACTAAAAGCTAGTTTTCAGATTTCATAAAGTTGGGTTCCGAAAAGTATATATTTGTCAAATGACCCCATCAAAACACAAGTTTCCCATTTATAAAAGAACGAACTTAAACAAGTACTACCAAATCTTACCATTAGTAATCAAAATTAAAAGTTGTGCCACCATATCTGCATAGAACCACATTAGATAATTCATCCATATAATCAAACACATTCCTTTTGGTTATTGATTACTATATCTATATCCATGTAAACACTAGGAAGAACATAATGAAGAAAAATGGAAATACATATAGAAATAGGTTCATTCCACTTCAAAAGCAAAGGAATTACTGAAAATGAAAACTTTTCTTTGTCATGCCAAAGGAAAATATCTTACCTCAAATTTTGACTCAGTGCAAACAACTGGGGTTACTGAGTCAAGAAAATTCTCAAGATTAGATTTATTTGAGTCTGAACCCTTCTGAGAGTTCCACCAAAAGCCATCTAATGACATGATTTTGGATACTCTAGAAAATTTCCTCACAGACAACACATATAGAAGAAATTTGAAGTTCTTAAGACTCTTATCTCTCTTGCCCTAGCCCTTATCAAACATGAAGGATGAATGTGATAGACCCTTTAAATATTTACTTTTCAAGAGAAAAATGCAATTATTATGGGTATTTAAAAATTGTATGTTTATATTCTCATACTTAGAAAAATGACAATTAGCCATTATTCAAATCCAACATCCAAAGTCTGGCACATTGATGGGATTTTTATGCATTAAATTTTCATATTTATCTTGCTATAAATTTATATTATTAAAACCTCCATTGGAGAGTTGAGATTTTAGAAACAATGGTTTAATTTTTGGTTCATGGAAACTGTGGGCGGTGATGCATGATATATACTACTTTTGATGATGACAACTAGGACAACAAGAAATAAAAATGGGCCCACTTGAATGCATGAACAAACCCTAGCTAACCCTAATTTTCAAGTTTAAAGACAAATTTATTGTGCAGCTTTTTTCACTGTCCCCAACAACAAGAAATAAAAATGTCCCACCAGATTTTTTATGCACACAACTACGGCTTTTTTCCCTCAAAATTTACGTCCCATGTCATTTCTCAACTTCTACAAATGCAAAGCCTTATTCATTGTTTTAAGGCCTTAAATATCTTCATACCTCCTTATTTATAACTTTTTTAAAAATAAAAATTCAATGGAAAAATGTAAAAATATCCTCTTCTTCTTCACCGGCCTTACTCTAAACTCTCAGCCTTAATTTTCCTTCCTCTTCCATTTCTTTCTCTTTTCCTTTTTTTAACTAAACCATTTTTATTTTTTTCCTTTTACCCTTCCCTTTCTTTCCCTTTCTTTATGCCTTTTTTTTTTTTTTTATCAACCCAACCTTTTCCTTTTCTAGTTAAAAAGAAAATAGAAAGAAAAGGGAAGAGACAGTCCGGATTTAGGTTTTGGAGAACTATATTTCCGTGCACTAATTGAAAGGCAAAAGTTAAAAATGAAAATTATAAATAGAAAACTGGAAGATTGAATAACTTAGAAACCTCTTATTTTTTAAAAACATTTAATTTACAATTTTTATGAATAAAAAAATATATAAACACTCTTATGTAGAGAGATAATTAATTTTTATATTGAAATATAAGTACTTCATTTGGAAAGAGTGATTTTCTTTTGCTATTTTTTATGATTAATTTTTTTATTTTCCTCCTTTTTTTATAAAATCGACAAATTAAGCTTCTTGTTGGCAAATATCTTTTGATTTCCTAATGATTTAAATTGTATTTTAACATGCATATTTATCATAATTGTAAAAATATCAAACATATATTTTAATTACCGTTGTAATATGATATTATGACTTATATGAATGCTATGTACTTGAATCTTTTCACATTAAATGATGAGAATCACTTATTTCTTCTTGCCTCGCTATGCCTGGTTGACATGGTTGAGGGTTAATGACCTAATCTTATTCTTTGTAAATTTTGATGCATCCTTAAGCAAAATCGGAATATCCTTAAGAAAATATAGTACACTCTATATGAGAAGAGGTATATACATTGTATGAACAATATATCCATGAGTCATTTAATATTAATTGATGAGATTCACTGATTTCTCGATGCCTTGACATGCTTGGCTAAGGTTTAATAACCTAAACTCATGGTGGAAGAATTTAGGTACATCCTTATACAAAATTGGTATATCCTTGAGAAAATTTGGTACATTTTATATGAAAGGAGGTAAATTGTAGGGACGTCCATGAGTAATTGATGAGAATCATCCATTTCTCATTGCCTTATCATGCTTGGATAAGGGGTTAATAACCTAAACTTGTATAAAAAGAATTAATGTTTAAAAGAAATTTAATGTCCAGTCTTAATACAATGAAATTACCTAAAGAGGAGAAAATAGGTAGTCTTTGAATTAATCCTCAAATTAATACTTTATCACTAATTTTTAATTTGCCCCTTTGGATTAATCACTTATTCCACCTTGACCGCTAACTAATTTGCTAATTATAATAAAAGGATGCACAATTTTTCTTGATCGGATTCATATACTTCCTATGGTCTTATACCATTAGCATCTACACTCCTTTTCTATGTCCCGAACTCAACATTCCCCAATACTCTAATCCCTTGAAGCTCTTACCATAGTTTCACAATGAGATCTCTAACCTTCATTGAAGCCAAAAGCTAGTTATGTGAAATATCTTGAAAGTTTGAGAGTTTGAAGATCAAAATTTAATCATGAATGACTATTCTTTCTTAAGGTTTATGACACTTTATTCTTAATTATTTTAAATAAAATATCTCTATTTATTTTTCTAAAACATTTTGTAGAATTATGGAAAATTTTCTAATTCTAAAACATTTCAAAAATCCTTTTTTAGAATCACATACAAATTTAGAGATACACATAATTTTATAACTTACCAAAAAAAACATTCCAAAATTTGTTTTTAGAATCAAACACCAATTTGGATAAAACATAATTTTAAAATTTATCAAAAGCAATTTTTAAAATTTAAAATATAGTAAAAACCAAATTAGTAAATATAAAGCATTCATTTTTTGAATTCTTGTATTACTTATTCCAAAAGCTACCATAGATATATAATTACCTTAAATTTTACTACTCCAGATAACCCAGATATGAATGTGATGAAGTCCAAAGTACTCTAAAGATGAATAAGACCCAAGGAAATAAGTCCCATCTAATTAGTAAGAAAAGAATAAAATTGTCAAATAAATAAAATACATTAACAATCTCTCATTTTGACATTTTGTAACAAAATACAAATATACAATAAGACCCACATAATTTTTTATGAATGACTATGCTCTCTTAGGGTTCATAAAACTTCATTTTTAGTTATTTTAAATAGAATGTCTCTATTTATGTTTATAAACCCTTTTTAGAATTATTGAGAGTTTTATAACTCTAAAACATTCTAAAAAATCCTTTTTAGAATCAAATACCAATTTAGAGATAAGTATTATTTTAAAACTTACCAAAAAACATTCCAAATTATTTTATTTTTTTTAGAATCAAACACTAAGTTAGAGATAAACATAATTTTAATATTTATCAAAAACAATTTTTGGAAATAAATCCATAGTAGAACAAAATTAGGAAATGTAAAGTATTCCCTTCCTAATTTCTTGTATTAATCATTTCAAATATTGTACTAACTATAGATACATACTTAAGTTTGATGATTCGAATGTGAATTTAATGAAGTACAAAGTTGTCTTAAGATGAATAAGACCTAGGAAGTAAGTTGCATCTAATTAGTAAGAAAAAGACAAAATTGTCAACTAAATAAAATACATTCTTTTGTAAACTTTTGATATATCCTTAAATAAAATTGATATATTCTTAAAAAAATTCTTGCATGTTTTACATGAGAAGAGGTAGATTGTATGAACTCTATATCCATTAGTTATTTGAGATTAATTTGTGAGAATGATCTATTTCTCATTTCTCATCATGCTTGGCTAAGGGTTAATAACATAAACTTAAGTCAAAAAGATTTAGATACATGACTAATGCCATATTTTATATAAAAATAGCAGTTGAAGGAACTAGACATGTCTAGTTGATCTTAAACACCTCATTTCAACATTAGACACGTCCAACTGAATTAGTAATTATTTTAAATTCAAAGTAGCCTATTAAGAGAATCTCAATTCATTCAATATAAAACACCTCATTGCAACATTTGACAATCGGGAATTATTAGTCTCAATAAGGCATCCCAAGCACTTAATGGTAAAGCTAGTTTGACTTGGGATAACCATCATTAAACCCTAAATACCACAATTAGGCAAATGGTGGGGATATTGGTCAAGTAACCACCACATTTTTATACCTAATTAGATATTGGAGTCTAGAGTCCCCATAAGGTATTTCAAGCACTTAATAGGGAAGGCCATTTTAACTTGGAAAAACCCTATATAAGCCCAAGCATCATTAGCATATTAGGAAAAGTGGAATGCTATAGTGGCCTTCCATTGATGGGTTAATATCTCTAAAGATAAATTAAATGATTTTGTTGAAGATATTCCAATCAAGGGAACCTTTAGGTATCTTGGTTGAGATAGCATTAATAAGGATATTTCACGGTAATGAAGGGACCTTAGGGATTCCCCCTTCCTTGGTTGTTAGTTACAATTTAGTTAAGGTTTTTAATCAATTCTTGTTTTTCACATAACAACTTTCCAATCACTTTCTTGCCTAGAGCAAGAATTCAAGAAAAAATATGTTCTTTATCACTTTTTCTTTCATTCTTTGAATCTCTCCACTTCACCTACATTCCAAGACCACTTCCATGAGGTTCAACACCTAACTCATCGGGTTTTGAAAGCTACAACCACAACCCTATGCTTGAGGAACTACTAGATTATTTATATAGAATTTGGTACGGTCAATACAACCTTATAAAAATATTTTGTGTAATTTCCTAGTTTCTCTTTGTAACCAACCTAGATATTTTCTTTTATATCTTTTTATATATTTTGGAGGTAACAATATATATATAGAGGGAGAGACAGAGGAAGATATATGTTTTTCATCGAACATTTGTAAATCCCCCGTAGTTATCATTTACGAGCCATTGGAAGGTGGTTCAAGGTGCGGGTCTTTAGTGTTTGAAGTCATTAATAGGAAGTAACTATCATTTTCCATGAATCCTTTGGATCAAATCTTAATTGCTAAATACAAAACTGGTTCGAGAGATAACCATCCTTTATGTTATTATCCCCAACGTGAGGAGAAGATCCGAAATCTCCCCCTTTGCCTAAGAAACCCGATCCTAGTAACCTAAAGCTCCAAGAGACCTTTTCTTTGTAGTTAACTTCACTTACTGTTTTTGCTTAACTTAAAATCAATCTTTGCAACCACAATTCCATTTTCTTTAAAAGCTAATTTTCATGAGGAAAAGCATCATTTTATTTCCTTCACTAAAGTCAACTGTATGATGTAAACCCATCCTTGTGGACTATCCTAGAGCCACTATACTATGTTAGCTATGCTACCCTAGTGTGAGGTGATTTAGGTTCTATAAATTTTGTTGATAACACCCGTCTAAACCAGAATCAAATGGCACGACTGCAATGGGGACGAATCAGTAATACTAACATTTAATAGTTAGTTGACCAGTTGGTGGAATGGTTGAATCCAAACTACATCTAACTAGTGGTTCACTGATCAAACCTAACTATGTTTAATGACTAGTTTGGGTTTTCAACTCCTATATAAAGACTTCAAACTTTTCTTTTCTTTTCTTTTCTTTTCTTTTTTTTGTATGGTGAAGAGTTCTAAATCATTCTTAAATATTATTTGAACCTTAGGGAAGTGTTTTTAGACAACAATTTTAAACTTACATTTCATCTTAGTGCACCATTCAACCCTAGATTATTAGCATTCCATTGTGCTAAATTGTAAAGTAGGAGTTATATTCTTGCTAAATGTATTCTTATGTACCTTGTGAGGTAGGCTTAAGTGTGGGGTAACACTTGAGGGATTCTAAGTATGGTATAACACTTAGGGATTCAAGAGTTGCTCTCTTGATGTGTTTGTATTATTGGAATCATAATCCAAGAGGGTACTTAGAGCCACAAATCCAAGAGACTTAGTTGGAAGCATAATCCAATTGAAATGCTTGAAGGCTTGGGTTAAAATCTTTGATGCTCGGAACCTTCACTTGGTTAGGAGCTTAAGGAGCGTAGATGTAAGTCATGTTATGTCTAACCACTATAAAAACTAGTAGTCCAATTTTTATTTTTTATTTTTTCTCAAACAAGGTATAGTTACATAGTTCTCCTTTTGGTTTTAGGTGGGTGTCATGGGTGAAAAAGTCATACAAGGGCTTTGTTGTCTTTTCACATTCACTTTTTATGTGCATATATATATGTATAGAGAGAGAGAGAGAGAGAGAAAGAGAGAGATTTAAGGTAGGTGCATTTAGGATGTATCCCAATTCTTACACATGGTCACCCAATTTTAACATATCTTAGAATACTAAGCCTATTTATGTTTTCTATGTTTTCAGAAGTATTTTGTGGATGTTTCTACTCAATTTGGGTGTGTATTTAAAAGTCAAGGTAAAGTGCACTCGTTGCCTCGGAACTTAAGCATATTCAAAAGAAAATCTAGTAAGTTGGTGGAAAATCACAACCTGAATGTACACCTACTGCCATGTGGAGTTTCCTTGAAGACTATCTATCTTGAAACATAACTTGCATGCTTTCAACCAAATTTTATACCCCAAATCTGTTAAGTTGAGTGAAGCTTAATTATACTATAAATTTTTTCCCACGACCATGGATCAACTTAATTTTCACATGTGTTTTACATATATATTAGTCTAACCTTATTTTTTTACTTTAGATAAAGAATTATTGGAGTGGTTGATTTTCTATCTGAGAGAGAAAAGCAAAGGCGGTGATTATTTTAAGGCATGAGATTACTTGATAATTTGTTATCATAGTGAACATTTTGCAATGATATAGCAGATATAGCTCTCACATATAGAGTGAACCACTATGATTCTATGTGTGCTCTGTTTATTTTCTATTTCTTGTATGTTATTTCTCTCATAAATAGGGTTTTAGTCCAAACGAAATCCACACACTTTGCCTAGTGAATTAATAAGGTGTGTAAATTATTTGTCCCTCTATGTAATTATTTGTGTGTTTATTCATAACCCTATTACTCTAACAAATTGGCATCATAGCTAACCATACCAAAAAAAAATGACAAGAGGGATGTATTTGTTTCAAGTTCCTCAATTCCATAAAGATAATTATGATAATTAGAGTATCAAGATGAAAGCTTTATTTGGTTCACAAGATGCATGAGAGGTTGTAGATAAAGGTGGCCACAAGATGAAACCATTCTATCCCCAAATCAAAAGTATTTTTTGCAAGACTTGAGGAAGAGAAACATGAGAGAACTTACCATTATCTATTAAGTAATAAATGAAGGTAGTTTTGAGAAAATTTCAAGTACAACCACCTCCAAGGAAGCCTAGGAGATATTACAAAAGACACACAAAGGAGTTGATAAGGTATGAAAAGTTCGTCTTCAAACACTTGGAGAAGAATTTGAAGGTTGAATATGAAAAAATCATAATAAATCCCTTATTATTTTTCTAGAGTATTGGCTATTGTAAATTTATTAAAGAGAAATAGTGAAAGTTTAAATGATACTAGCGTAATTGAAAAAATTACTTCAATCTTTAGATTCAAATTTTGATTATATTTGGGACCATTAAAAAATCTAAAGATTTTGACTTGATTTGATCAACTTATGGGATCATTGCAAGCCTTTGAAGAGAGAATAAAAAGGAAGAACCAAGATGAATTAGAACAAGTTCTTCAAACAAAATTAACATTAAAAGACAATAAAACTTTAATGAAAGAAGTTAGAATAATTATCGATATGGTCATGGACATAACTCATATTCCTTTAGAGGGCATGAAAGATGATATAATTCAAGGCAAACGAAAGGGGAAGGTATAATAAATCCCAAATTCAATATTGTAGTTATAAAAAAAATACGGTCCTTATGAGTGCCACTAAAAATCAAGAATAACATATTACATTGTTGGCATATAAAAGGGAAAGGCATGAGAAAAAAACACATAGTATCTGGGAGCAAACAATCATCTGTGGATTCAAAAATATGTTTGTGGAGTTTGATAAATCAAAAAGTGGTAATGTTACTTTTAGAGATGTATCCGAAATTCTAGTAAAAGGCAAAGGTAAAATCTAAATTATTTGAAAAAAAAAAACCATCAATTTATTTAAAATATCTTCTATGTGTCCACATGAAAAATGATATATTAAATTTGAGTCAACTATTATAAAAAGGGTATGGTATTCATACAAAAAATCAAAGTCTCCAAATAAGATATCAGTATGTCAATTTAATTATTGATGTGTATATCACAAGTAAAAGAATGTTTTTATTGAATATTGAAAATGATGTTGTAAAATATCTTAAATATTGTGTCAATGATTCCTCTTAGATTTGACACTTAACATTTGGTTATCTTAATTTTGAAGTATTGAAATTATTGAGTAAGAAGAATATGGTGAAAGAATTGCCCTTTATAAATCACCTAGCTAGATCATGATAAAGGAAACTCCAACTCAGCCAGCTGATAATGCAATCTGCTAGAAAGGAAAACCACTCACCACTCCCCATATTTGTAATGTGGAAAATCAAGGCTGGAAGGAAATCTCACTTACCTATTCTCTGTAATATTCCATTTTCTGTGTAAATAAAGTATGTATTGTTTATTTATTCTTTAGAAAACAATCAAAAAAGTAGTGGTGAAAATTCAACCTTTCAAAAATAGTTTTTGTTCTTCATGGTATCAAAGCGGGTTAACCTAAAACAATCCAAAGCTTCCATGGCAACCCCAGAAAATGTTCTTAGCATTCAGGCTTTTCATCAATGCTCAAGCCTCGTCTCCATCAAACTAAATATGTCCAATCTCCTTTTGTGGCACTCACAAGTTCTTCCTCTTGTGCAAAGCCTTGGATTAGTCCATCATCTCTCTAAAAATAGACACACATCAGATGAGACAATGGGTACTGAAACAAAGGAGACCCATGATCAATCAATAGAGACATGGTCTCACAATGATGGTCTACTTACCTCCTGGCTTCTTGGACTCATGATAGAAGAAGTGATGCTTTTTTTGGATGGAACATAGACTGTCTATGATGTTTGGAACTCTCTAGAAGAAAAGCTCCTTCCAATGACCAAAGAGAAGGAAGTGCAATTGACCAACAGACTTCGAGGGCTAAAGAAAGACACAAGGTCCCTTGATGAATATCTAAGGGAGTTCAAAGGCATTTGTGATGCATTAGCTGCAATTAGAAAACTAGTAAGTGACCTAGACAAAGTTTTTCAACTAGCTCAAGGTCTCGGAACTAAATACATGGATTTTTGGGTGGCCATGTTATCAAAGCCACCGTATCCATCTTACAATCAATTTTTTTGTGGCTCTACAAGGGAATGAACAAATGATTATGACAGAAAATGAAAAGAACAAGGAGTCAATAAACCATGAACAAGCCTATTTTACCCAACGAGGAAGAGGAAGAAATCGATGAGGAAGATTTCTTTCTAGAGGTCATGGCTTCACTCTAACAGGACGATTCAATCACAATGCTACCAGTGACCAAAGGCAAAATGTTCATCCCAGCACCAGAAATCCAAGAAATAGCTTCAATAACCAACTTCCACCACAACAGAAACTTCAAAAATTTGAAGGTACTCTTATTTGCCAAATTTGTAATAAAACTAACCATTCATCTTTGGATTGCTGGAATAGATTTGACTATTCGTATCAATCAAAAGAGATTCCTCAAGCTTTGGTTTCTATGGCTCTAAATGAAGAAGAGAAGGATCCTAATTTTTATGTGGACTCGGGAGCAACAGCCCATATAACAAATGACCCAGGTGAGATGTCCCAAGTAATTCCATATAAAGGGCATGATGTAATTTTTGTTGGAAATGGAGAAGCTTTAAGAATCTCACATATTGGTGAAGCTAGACTAAAAACTAAACATAGAGATCTAAAGCTTAAAAAATTATTGGAGAGTCCATTCTTTATGCTCTTCAAACAATATCCAGAATATAGGAGCTTAAGAATTTTTGGTTGTCAGTGTTTTCCATACCTTAGAGACTATGGGAAGAATAAATTCTCACCTAAGACATATCCATGTGTTTTTATTGGATATAACTCTCTACACAAGGGTTATAGATGCTTGCATCCTTCAACTAAAAAAGTTTACATATCTCGTCATGTCATCTTCAATGAAAATTGTTTTCCTTATGCTAACTCTCTTGTTAAGGAAAATCATTTACAGATTCCTATAGAAATGGTATCATTCTCAACTTCAAATGCTTCTTGTGAGACTTCAAAAATAGATCACCAAACTAAGTCTTGTAAGGAGAACACTGCTAACCAATCAAGCAACTCCAAGAAGTGCAACCACTTCCCATGCGCTCCTGAGCAAAGAAACCAGTTTAGTGTTGAAGGAAGAATTTGTGCTAGTTGCAATATTAACCAAAATACAAAAGCATCATGTGTTAATTCGACTGGAACTCCCACTGTTGTTGCTACTGAAATTTCCACTGTTGCTGCTAGTACAAATGACCATAATACTGTCATTACTACTGAAACTCCCACTGATGTTGCTCTTGGTGCTAATGGCCACAATTCCAACACTGCTACTACTACTGGAACACTTTCCCAGATTGAGTCTACTAGTAGCTACAAGCCTACCAATGTTAGTAATTTTCCTGATATCAGTAAGCACCTAGTAATTGATCTCTCTTTTCCTCAAAAATGGCAGAAAAATGAGCATGTTGGTCCATCTCCTCAAAACAAATCAACCGGTCATAGTGCTGATGATGAAGTTCTTGATATTAGCAAGCAAATTTTTGTTGACATCTCTTCTCCTCAACGCCAACACATAGATAACAAAGGAACTCATATGATCACCAGAAGTAAACTTAAGAATGATCCCAGTTTAAAATCCCAAATGGTTACTTTCGTTGCCACAAGAAGTGATATTAGTGAGCCAAAAACATATCGTACAACATTGAAAATTCCTCATTGGCTCAAAGCAATGCAAGAGGAAATCAAGGCTTTAATCCAAAATCGAACATGGGATTTAGTTCCTACGCCTCCAACTGCAAATATTGTGGGTTCAAAATGGGTGTTTAAAACAAAGCTGAAGGAAGATGGAACCATAGATAGATACAAAGCACGATTAGTTGCTTGAGGTTTTTCTCAAATAACGGGTTTGGACTTTGGAGAGACCTTCAGGCCAATTATAAAGCATACTACGATTAGATTGATCCTTTCACTAGCAGTAACCTTGGGGTGGACAATGAGGCAATTGGATGTTAAGAATGCCTTCCTACATGGGTTTCTAAAGGAAGAAGTATTCATGAACAACCTCCAGGATTTATAAACGAGGACCTTCCGAATCATGTCTGCAAATTGAATCGCTCTCTTTATGGCCTTAAGCAAGTTCCAAGGGCCTGGTTTGATAGACTATCCCAATGTCTTCTTCATCTAGGGTTTTACTGTGGTAAAGCAGACTTGTCTCTATTTATTCTTCACAAAGGTCAGTCTATTGTTTTGCTATTTATCTATGTTGATGATATTATAGTCACAAACAATGATAAAAAAATCATTAGTGACCTCATTAGCACCCTGAGTAGTGAATTTTCTCTCAAGGACTTAGGATCTTTGCATTATTTTTTGGGATTGGAGGTTAAATATCTTCCTAATGGGTTGTTTGTTTCTCAAACAAAGTACACTAGAGATCCCCTAGAGCACACAAAAATGATGGAGTGTACTCATATCAACACACCCATGGCTCTTAAGTCTATCATCACACTTTCTGATGAACAACCTATTGATCCTACACGATATAGGTAACTTGTTGGATCCCTTCAATATTTAACTTTCACAAGGCCTGATATTGTGCATGCAGTAAACAAGGCCTGCCAACATTTCCAAGCACCCACTAAAGCTGACTTGCGAGCTATCAAAAGCATCCTTGGATATTTGAAAGGAATAATGGAGCATGGAATCAGGTTTTTCAAGCAAAGTTCTCTTCGTCTCACTAGTTTTTGTGATGTTGATTGGGTGGGATGCATAAACACAAGAAGAAGTACATCTGGGTATTGTATTTTTTTGGGAGCCAATTGTATCTCATGGTCCTCAAAGCGACAACCTACAATTTCTATATCAAGCGTTGAGGCCGAATATCGATCCCTTGCATCCAGTGCCGCAGAAATAACTTGGCTTACTTTCCTTCTCCGTGATATTGGCTTTCAACTACGTGAACCTCCTTAATTGCTATGCGATAATCTTAGTGCCCTTCACATGACAGTAAATCCCGCCTTCCATGCACATTCCAAGCATATTGAGTTGGACTATCATTTTGTTTGGGAAAAAGTTGCAAGTGGAGTTCTGATTACTCGTTTCCTTCCATCGTCCTTACAAGTAGTTGATATATTCACAAAGGCACTCCCTAAGACTTCATTCCAAGTCTTTCGATTCAAGCTAGGAGTGCACAAGTTACCACTCACTAGCTTGCGGGGGGCTGATAAAGGAAACTCCAACTCAGCCAGCTGATAATGCAATCTGCCATAAAGGAAAACCACTCACCACTCTCCATATTTGTAATGTGGAAAATCAAGGCTGGAAGGAAATCTGTAGCAAACTTACTTGGAAAACATGCCCAAAAAAGTTTTTCAAACTAATGAAGTAACTACAAGAGCAAATAAGCCTTTAGGGCTCATTCATGTGGATGTATGCGGTCTAATGCATTCAAACTCTTTTGATAAAAATAAATAGTTTTTACTTTTTATTGATGATTTTAGGAGAAAAACATGTGTGTATTTCTTGAAGGAAAAATCCAAAGTATTTGGTAATTTTAGTAAATCTAAAGCACTTATTGAAAGAAAAGTGACTACAATATGAAGGCGATAATGAGATCGATAGAGAAGGCAAATTCACATCAAAACAATTTAAAGAATATTATGACAATCATAATATTCTTCGGTCTTTAATAGTTTCATATCCTCCTCAACAAAATGATGTAGTTGAAAGAAAAAATAGAATTGATCTTAACATAACTCAAAGTAAGTTGAAAATTAAGAAAATGTTTAGAGGTTTTGGGCCTAGTAGTTGATTATTCAGTTTGTTTGTCAAATTGTTCTCTTAATTTAAATATACAAATGAAAAGACAACAACAAGCTTGGAATGAAAGAAAATCATATCTTTCACATTTGAAAGTCTATGGAGGAGGAAGTAAAAACAACAAAGGAAGAATGACACATGGGAACAAAAATCTCTTCCAAAAGGGAAAAATAAAGTAATTGAACTAAAATGGATTTACAAGATAAGGAAAAGTGCAAAATAAGAAATGGAGAGATACAAAACAAGAATGGTGACTAGGAATTACACCTAACAACAAGATATACACTATGTGAACAATAAATCATTGATTATATGGTCAAAAAAATCAATTTTTTTGTGATTGAAGCAATCACATGGATATAAAATATCATTTTATTAGAGAGTGGATTATGAAAAAAGAAGTGCAATTAAATTTTGTAAAGTCTCAAGATCAAATTGTGGATATATATTTTTACTAAGTCTCTCAAGTTTGAAGATTTTAGAAGTTTAACATACTACTTGGAGTTATAAATCAAGTTTAAATGGGTATATAAGCTAAACTTAATCTTGAAAGTTCCTAAAAACTAGAATGTGATTTAGTTTCTAAAAGTCAATTAGAATATTTTATTTTGAATAACTAATTTAGTTTCTATATTTGAGGAGTTAAGTCTTAGAAAGTTTTTATATTTTTATTATAGGAGTTTCTATTTTGTTAAGTACGAGTATCTATAGATAAAAGATTATGTAAGTAAAAGACAATAAATTTTTAATTCCTCCTCAATTATTTCTCTCTGTATGTAATTATTTCTGTGTTTATTCTTCAACCTATTAGTCCCAACAGTATATATCACTGCATAATCTAACAGAGGTCCTTGATCTATATAATAATTAAAAATATTCAATGATTAGAATCTTTTCATCCATGCAAATTTATTCTTGTTTCAAGACATGCTCATGATCCACTACCAGATGGACACGTGTATATCAATTGAAAATTTTCTAGCTTTCAATAACTACGGATACAAGACAAAGATTTAAAGAAAAGAAGAAAATATATGTATATGCTGCTCATCATCAGATAGTTATTCTTGACTTACATACTCATTTATATTCAAGTCAATCCCAAAAAAGATTTCAAGCAAAAAGAAAGGAATATATCGCTTTACTGCAACTTATCTAGCAGAGGTTCTTGACCTATATAATAAATAAAAGTACTCAACAATTAGCATCTTTTCATCCATAAGAATTTAATCTTGTTTCCAGACATGCTCATGATCAACTTGCAGACACACACGCATGGGTCAACTGATGTTCTACATGATGAAGTTCAAAACCTTTTCCCTTGCCAGTGATATACACTCATGCAATAAAAATAAAACTTTTCATAAAAAAGAAAAGCGAAGAAGGAACATAGTTGATAGTTTCAGTGATGGCTTGTTCTGAATTGCAAAGTTAGAAAATAGGGGGTGATCAACTAGCTAGAACCTTGATATTAGTTAGGGGTGGAGCACCTTGATAATAGTTAGGGCGGGGCTCCACCGCTCCTTCTATATGCTGAGACAAATGCTCCAATAGTAAATAGTCATAAAACAACTACCCCTAGGTAGAATTAACACTTGAACTTTCACATATTTATACTACAACTACTTCATCTTCATACTTTTAAATTTGAACTAAACTATAAGGGACAAAAGATTAAGTGATAAAAAAATAATAAAAAGAGGATAGGAAGCTTAAAACAAAATAAAGATTGAGCACAACAAAATTAATAATATTTTCTTCTACTCCTGTTCCAAATTAGTTCACTTACCTTCAAGCTAAATAAGTTTTAATAGGTTTTTTTTTCCTATGAATTTTAGTAATTCTTCTCATCATTTTTTGAGAGTTTGGAAATATATAAATTTTTTGATAACTTTTTTACTATTCCATAATTGATAGGGGTGGCAATGGGTGGGTTTGAGATGGGTCACCCCCATCTTGTTTATTTATATCTATTCTCATTCCTCTCAATGCTTGCCTTGTTTAAAATTTTTCAAGATTTTTCAATTTTTTTATTTTTAAATTTTTAAATTTTAATAAAAATAAATATGTTTTATAAATAAACAATATTATTTATAATTTATTAATGAAAAATAATATTTTATTTATGTTTAAAAGGTACATGCAAAAAATAACAAGTAATTGAAACAAGAAGAGGGGTTCTGAAAAAAGAAAATATGACAAAGAAAATTGTGCAACTAATAATGTGGTTTCAACTCTCTTTTCAGTCATGGGTCTACAGTATTGTTGCATTGCCGGGATTAGCTTCTGGTAGAACCGCTAGGTCCAGGGAGGTTAGCATGAGAGGGAGAAGGGCCAAATGAGCCAAGGATGACTAACCGTGCATGCACGGTTAAAAGTCTCCAACTCTTGCTGCAGATGACGGCAAGCCATCCTTGGCTCAATTCGACCCCTCTATCTCTTCATGCAAAACTCTTAGACACAACACCCATCAAATGCTAAAATTTGCATGCCAACTTCTTTGTGCCATGTTTTCCTTTGCAGCATTGTTGACATTTATATAGGGATAAAAGTTTGACATATTGGAATCTTGATATCTTTCTTATTCCTTATCCAGGATGACCAACCATATATATCCGATAATGGGAGGTGCTCATAATGCCATCTAAATAGAATCATCCATATTCTTCAAAACCCAAAGTCTTCTTCTCATATTTGTGTGACCTTTCGCTCAACACAAGAGATATGGACCCCCGGTACAGTGTAAGTGGTAAATGATGAGTTGAAATTCTAAATATTGGAATATGGGAATAGAATCTTGTGGCTGCGGGTGTGAGAGAGTGGAGAATGGCGATGCTTGGAATCCTTTATCTATGTCAATGGGAATTAATTACTTTTCCTAAGCTTGGTGTTCTTTGTATGCCTCTTCCCAAGGCTCTCTCTTTGTAATTTCTTCATGTCAATCGAATTCTATACCATAATTTTTCACTAAACCCTAAATATAGTTGTTATTGAGATGGTGAAGATATCCAACAGAGAATTGAAAGTTGGAGAAAGGCACTTTATTGATGACAGTATGTGGGTGCAACATGCATGATCTATTTGATTATGCAGATGTCCTTTGAGAAAAGTTTTCATTCATCAAAGAATAAATGTGATTTTAAAATGTCCTAGATAAAGTTGTCTTTTGACCCTTTTGTCATCTGCAAGTGGACCACATGAACTCTAGAACGGTCGTGACCATCTCGATAGATGGGGCTCGAATTTTCACGAAGTCAGAAGGTGTATTGGAAAGTATAAAAGTTGTTCTATTGAAGATATCTTGGATTTCATCATGTCTGTACAACCTTAGGCCTGCCATAGAAAGACATATTGTTTACACATTTTTTTCTTTGGTTAATTAGTGGTTAATCCCATTTTTTTCTTTGGTTAATTAGTGGTTAATTATCTTCACGGTGTCCTGCATGTAGTCATCAGACATGTTTGTCATTTACATGATGATAGAAAAAAGGCATTATTTTTAAAGAATATATGCATTAATACTAAGTTTCTCAGCTTGATTGCGTGTCTTTTATTTAAATATATCATGGCTAAGAAATTAGCTTCAAGATGTTAAATGACCGCCTAATTCAGCATGAGATTTGTCAAGTTTCATGCATACGTAATCTGTTGTCCATCTCTTCTGAGTTATCCTCAATAGTATCAGGAAGAATATGATAATGAATCCCTTAATCATCACCAAGTATTCCAAGAAGGACAAGCATATGCCTTGACAATTTTTTTTGTTTTTATTTCATTATCGTTGACACTTTCTTGTTACTATTAGTATGTATGGAGTGCCCATATTAGAGGAAATTTGACTAATTTTGTTTTTGACATATAATTTCCCATCTTTTATATATATACCAGCAGTACACATTCAATGTGTTGTGTGTTTATGAACTATTCAATGGGATCAAAGCCTCTCACTACAAGATTGTTGCATAAAGGACTTCATTTATTACATAAAGGACTAGAGCTTTCATAACTTTAAAATGTATATATATATATATATATATATATATATATATATATATATATATATATATAGTTAATAAGAGTTCTATATATATATATAACGCAAACTTTTCATGGATGATATAAGATATCACAAGCACCCCTCTACAAATACAATATCTTTATTATGTCTCATGTTATTGTAGAGCTAGATAGAGTCGTGAGGGTTTGACTCCAATGCTGACATTGGCTCATGAAAGATGTTTTTAACAATACATACATATATATATATATATATATATATATATATATATATATATATAGTAGGTTTCTCTTAACTATGTAGACTGCTTTAAAATTGTGAGGGCCCTAATATAAAGTAGAAAATATCTACATGGGAGTGAGTAGGTGATTACAAATAGTATTAGAACTTAGGTTTGTTCTTATAGAATTCTAACTTAGTGGGGTTAGGATAAATTGAGTGACATTCTAGTATGAAAAATTTACATGTCTTACCTATTTATACAATGGTAACTCCTCCTGTCTTCTTTTAAATTGGCTAATACATTCATTCATTTTTTAATCAAGTTGTATCTTGCAATGTATAGGATATTATGGCACCTAGATGAACTACTTCTCTTGTAGTAGCTAAGCTATAATAGACGATGTACCTCCTATAGCAACTGAGGGAATGGATGCACACTTGTAATTGCCTAAGGTATGATACAATCTATGAATGCTTGGGTTAGATTGGTGGAGCAACAAACTCATGCTCTAAAAATGCAAGCTTGAAATGTTGAGGCTCAAGCCCAAGCTACTGAGACTTACACTCAAGGTCCATCGTCTTCTTTGAATAGGACTTCCTTCAAGTAGTTTAAGAAATTCAACCCACAAAGGGCTAGATCTAACCAAAGCTAAATAAGGGATCTTGTAGGTAGAGAAATATTTTGAGGTGTTCAATTATTCTAAGGCACAAAAGGTCATGACTTATGTTGTTTTTATGTTAGTGGATAAAGCTGAACATTGGTGAAAGATGTCCCAAAAGGCTTAAGAAGATTCATGAGCCTTTAGTTTATGGTTAGGTTAATAGGCTTTTAACATAGCAGACAAAGTTAGCATATCAGGGTAATAGGATTATGCCTAATAAGAGGCTAAGTTCATAAAGCTTTCCTATTTTGGACCTAATATATATGGTTAATATAGAGAGGCTAGGCACAACACTTCTAGGATGATTTGAGCCACAATATTAAAAATAAAGTTGAGCATATTGAAGCTAGAGGTCTGCACTAAAGTGGTGGATAGGTCCTTATTGCAAAGAGTGACATTCTTGATTCTCAAAATTTTAGGGAGCAATAAAGGAAGGCATTTACCTCCTTTTTGAATTCATCCATTATCTTTTTGTTATTTATAATAAATACCAACTCATCAATATAAAGAGCAATGATAAGGATGTTAGACTCACCTTGTTTCTTCACATATAAGCTCAACTAACTCTTGCTTTTATGATAACCTTTTTTCAAGATAGTAGCCACTGATCTCACTATGCCAAGCAAGTCCTTAGTGCTTGTTTGAGTCCATACAAAGCCTTTTTTTAGATTGTAGACTTTGTTTTCTTCTCCTTCAACAATAAATCCTTGAGTTTGGTTCAACATACAGTTATTCTCTCAATTCTCCATTCCAAAAGGTTGATTTAACATCAAGTTGGTATAACAACCAACCTTTTTGGGTAGCTGATGCAATAAGCACTCTCATGCTATCTAAGCAAGAAACTAGAGCAAAAATGTCATGGAAGTTAACACTAAGTTGTTAAGTATAGCCCTTAGCAACTAATCTTGATTATATTTTAGTATTAGAAGTTTTTATATTTTTATTTATAGGAGTTTCTATTTTGTTAAGTACGAGTATCTATAGATAAAAGATTATGTAATATGCTGACCATTATCTGATAAATGCTCTTGACATACATAATCATTTATATTTCATCCCAAACAAGTTTTAAAAATAATTAAAAATATTCAATAATTAGAATCTTTTCATCCATACAAATTTAATCTTGTTTCAAGACATGCTCATGATCCAATACCAGACCGACATGTGTATATCAATTGAAAATTTTCTAACTTTCAATAACTACGTATATAAAACAAAGATTTAAAGAAAAGAAGAAAATATATGTTTATGCTTCTCATCATCAGATAAATATTCTTGACTTACATAATCATTTATATTCAAGTCAATCCCAAACAAGATTTCAAGTAAAAAAGAAAGGAATATATCTCTTTGCTGCTGCTTATCCAGCAGAGGTTCTTGACCTATATAATAATTAAAAGTACTCAATAATTAGCATCTTTTGGTCCATGCAAATTTAATCTTGTTTCCAGACATGCTCACGATCAACTTGCGGACACACACGCATGGATCAACTGATGCTCTACATGATGAAGTTGAAACCCTTTTCCTCTTGCCAGTGATCTGCACTCATGCATTAAAAATAAAACTTTTCATAAAAAAGAAAAGCGAAGAAGGAACCTATCTTCATACTTATAGCTGACAGAGTTTGATTATCTCTCTTCACTGCATGTTACATGCAACAAATAAAAAAGTAAATGAAACAAGAAGAGGAATTCCGAGAAAACAAACAATGGAAAAGAAAAATCTGCAACTAATAATGTGGTTTCAACTCTCTTTTCAGTCATGGGTCTACAGTATTGTTGCATTGCCGGGATTAGCTTCTGGTAGAACGGATAGGTCCAGGGAGGTTAGCATGAGAGGGAGAAGGGCCAAATGAGCCAAGGATGGCTAACCGTGCACGCACAGTTAAAAGTCTCCAACTCTTGCTGCAGATGACGGCAAGCCATCCTTGGCTCAATTCGACCCCTCTATCTCTTCATGCAAAACTCTTAGACACAACACCCATCAAATGCCAAAATTTGCATGCCGACTTCTCTGTGCCATGTTTTCCTTTGCAGCATTGTTGACATTTATATAGGGATAAGATTTTGACATATAGGAATCTTGATGCCAAAATCTTGATATCTTGATATATATATGTATATATCCGATAGGGGGAGGTGCTCATAATGCCATCTAAATAGAATCATCCATATTCTCAAACACCCTAAGTCTTCGTCTCATATTTGTGTGAACTTTCGCTCAACACAAGACATATGGACCGCCGGTACAGTGTAAGTGGTAAATGATGGGTTTAAATTCTAAATATTGGAATATGGGAATAGAATCTCGTGGCTGCGTGTGTGAGAGAGAGTGGAGAATGGTGATGCTTGGAATCTTTTATCTATATCAATGGGGATTAATTACTTTTTCTAAGCTTGGTGTTCTTTGTATGCCTCTTCCCAAGGCCCTCTCTTTGTAATTTCTCCATGTCTATCGAGTTCTATTTAGGAATTCTACACCATAATTTTTCACTAAACCATAAATATAGTTGTTATTGAGGTGGTAAAGATATATATCCAACAGAGAATTGAAGGCACTTTATTGATGACAGTTAGTGGGTGCAACATGCAAGATCTATTTGATTTTGCAGATGTCCTTTGAGAAAAGTTATTATTCATCAAAGAATAAATGTGATTTTAAAATGTCCTAGATAAAGGTATCTCTTGACCCCTTTTTCATCTGCAAGTGACCATCTCGATAGATGGGGCTCGAATTTTCACGAAGTCAGAAGGTCTATTGAAGATATCTTGGGTTAATCCATCATGTCTGTACAACCATAGGCCTGCCATAGAAAGATATTGTTTACACATTTTTTTCTTTAGTTAATTAGTGGTTAATTATCTTCTGGTGTCCTACATGTACTCATCAGTCATGTTTGTCGTTTACATGATTTGGATTAAAAGGAGAAAAAACTAAAAAGGCGTTATTTTTAAAGAATATATGCATTAATACTGAAGTTTCTCAGCTTGATTGCGTGTCTTTTATTTAAATATATTATGGCTAAGAAATCAACTTCAAGAATATTTGAAATGACCGCCTAATTCAGCATGGGATTTGTCAAGTTTCATGCATACTTAATATGTTGCCCATCTCTTCTGAGTTATCCTCAACAGTATCAGGAAGAATATGATAATGAATCCCTAAATCATCACCAAGTATTCCAAGGAGGACAAGCATATGCCTTGACAATTTTTTTGTTTCTATTTCATTATCGTTGACACTTGTGACTATTAGTATGTATGGAGTGCCCATATTAGAGGAAAATTAACTGATTTTGTTTTTGACATATAATTTCCCATCTTATATATATATATATACCAGCAGTATGGTATATCAAAGCCTCTCACTATAAGATTGTTGCATAAAGGACTAGAACTTTCACATTGGTGGGGGGTTATGTCTATTTAGAGCTAGATAAAGTCTCACACTGAGATTTGACTCTAACACCCACGTTCAATATATATATATATATATATATATATATATATATATATATATACACATTGTGTTTTCCCGGGGGGGTTATTAAAATTGTGATATCTAAAGTAGAAAATATCTACATGGGAGTAGGTGATTATAGAAAATATTTGTATGGGAGTGAAATATATACATTGACTTTAAAATTGTGGTATCTAAAGCAGAAAATATCTACATGGGAGTGAGTAGGTATTACATAAAATATTTGTATGGGAGTAAGTAGGTGACAAATTGAATGACATTCTGGGGGGGTATGTCTATTTAGAACTAGATAAAGTCTCACACTGAGATTATGGTAACATTTGTTTTTTTGGCTTTTTGCTTTCAGAATTTAGGTTGTTTGTTTTTTTAATTTTTGATGACTTATTACTGAATTTTTAAAATTTTTGACTAAATGAAAAAAGCTAAAATATTTGGCTTTTAAATACAATTGAACCCGACGCCCAAACCTACCCACCCATCCCTTGTAGCTCTCTACAACCGCGATCCTCAACCCTCACCTCATCCCCGAAGCAATAATTTCTTCATTCTCCTCCTCCATCGCTCTCCATCCGAGACTACACAGTTGGAAAAAAGCTCATCTTTCATTCAACATCGTTGATTTGATCGAAGGTAACCCTCAACCCAAATTTATTTTGGGTTTTAGGATTTCAATAGAGCATTCGAGTCTCATTTCTCATTACTTCTCTCTCTAAAACTCTCATTTGAGTCTTTATTTTTTAAGGAAGAAAAACTTTGTTTGGTGATATCTTGTTATTTAGAGCCTGTTTGATATGGTTGTTGTCTCATTGTTAATTTGGGTTTGTTTGATTGTTGTGATTTTTGTAGTTTGTTGGGTTATTTTTTAAGGAAGAAAAATTTTGGGTTTAATCTTATTGATTTCATATTATAGTTTGTTGGGTAGAGCATTTGCGCTCAAACTGTTTGTTAGAATGCCCATGAGAGTTCTTAAATCACGTGGAATACCCCCCTCCAAATGATTGAACGCCACTGAAAGCTGCTGAAGAGATGAAAGGTTTCCCTGAATGTTGGGGGGTTTATAGGATTTTTGGAGTCCTCTTTGTAAGGTTGCAGGGGTTTGGATCATCCAAAATGGCTCCTGCACTTGCCTACTACATTGGACTTGTGCATCATCCTGTCCTGATGTGAAATAGTTTAGAAGGATCAGCCTATCCTGAGCAGCATGGGCTTTTCTATACAGTGAATTTATGATTTTGTCTTTCTCCGTCATTTTTAGGTGGAAAACGCACATTAAAGCTCCCCCCAGAGCTCGGATATGGCACAAGAGATGCTGGCTGTAGAGGAGTTGTTCATGTATCATACCTCCAGATTCGGTTCTCCTGTTTGATGTAGAGTTCATCAGCAAGGCTTGAGAAGTAGGCCTCATAAATTCCAGGCTGAAGACCTCCTAACATGTAGGAAGGAGCTTCTCCCTCCTCCATTCAAGACCTTCCTTTAAGAATACAAGGTAGGGGAAGACAACTATCAGAACCAACTGTATTGATTTATATGCATTTACATGTTCTTTTGTTCCTATAGTCCATAATGTATTGGTGTGATTTTTAGATGATATCCTTGGTCAATACAATGTGTTTACAATTCACTAATGCTATAGACATAAATATTTTTTTTTTTTTTTTTGAATTTATCATAAGGTTTTACTGTTTTATTACCAAGTTGAAATAAAAGTAATTGGTTTTATTCAAGCTAACTAATTAAATATCTTGCCTTATCCATTCATTTTGAATTGCTTCAAGGCAATCCAATCTAAAGAAATTGAAAAACAATAATTATGGCTCCAAAAAGGGGAAAAAAATTTAAAGAGACATTGAAGATTCCTAGTTTAGTAGTTAAGGATAGAAGGGTTTTTAATTTGAGATTGTTTTAAAAAATAGTAGTTTTTAAAAATAATTTTTAAGAACAGTTTTTAATTATTCTCAAATATACAAAATAGTTTTTTATTATTGTTATTATTCTTCATGAAGGTAAAAGTTAAAAAAATATTATTTATTTTTTCTAAATTATTCATTATTTCAATTGTTGATAATAACACTCTCAAATAAAGTTTTAAAACACCTTAATTGTTTTTAAATAATTACGTATTTACAAAAAAAATTCTTAATAAATTATTTTATATCCAAAATTCATCCAAGACACTTGTTGTTCTAAATTAATATTCAACTACAAGCAGTTGTAGCATCTGATAAAAAAATCATGTAACAGTTTCGAGACCAAATCGCAAATGAACTTTTTCAAGTATTTAATTAACTTGTCATTTTTAGCTTTTTTCTATTATTAGAAATGCAATGTTTAGATATTAGCATAAAATGTGATGTTTTGGATATTTAAAAATATGTACTTGAATTGTTATGTTTTTTTTTTTAATTTGATTTAGGTTTTATCAATCTATTATTTTTCAAATTATTAAGTTTAAATATTTTATTTTAATTATATAAAAAATAAATATATTAATCATATTTTGTAAGAATGATAATGATAAATTATTTATTATAACAATTTTATTATTTTAAACTTTTTAGAAATACGTTAAATTATATTTTTTTTAATAAATTAAAATATTAAGATATTGGTTTTTAGTATATAAAAAAACAAACCGCTTAATACTAAATAGAAATAAAATATTAAAAAAACAAACAACTTAATCCTTAATACTTAATACTATTAAGCACTATTTAGTATTAAGTTAAATATAAGTTCTATTTAAAATTAAACCAAAAAAACAAATGCCACCTATGTCTATATATATATTGGGTTGGGGGTGTGGGGGTGGGGCGGGTTTAGGCTTCTCTTAAATATATACATCGACTTTAAAATTGAGATATCTAAAGTAGAAAATATCTTTATGGGAGTGAGTAGGTGATTACAAATGATGTTAGAACTTAGGTTTGTTCTTATAGGGTTCTAACCTAGTGGGGTTAGGATAAATTGAGTGACATTCTAGTATGAAAAATTTACATGTCTTACCTATTTATACAATGGTAACTCCTCATGTCTTCTTTTAAATTGGCTAATACATTCATTCAATTCATTTTTTAATCAAGTTGTATCTTGCAATGTATAGGATATTATGGCACCTAGATGAACTACTTCTCTTGTAGTAGCTAAGCTATAATAGACTATGTACCTCCTATAGCTACTGAGGGAATGGATGCACACTTGTAACTGCCTAAGGTATGATACAGTCTATGAATGCGTGGGTTAGATTGGTGGAGCAACAAACTCATGCTCTAAAAATGCAAGCTTGAAATGTTGAGGCTCAAGCCCAAGCTACTGAGACTTACACTCAAGGTCCATCATCTTCTTTGAATAGGACTTCCTTCAAGTAGTTTAAGAAATTCAACCCACAAAGTGCTAGATCTAACCAAAGCTAAATAATGGATCTTGTAGATAGAGAAATATTTTGAGGTGTTCAAATTATTCTAAGGCACAAAAGGTCATGACTTATGTTGTTTTTATGTTAGTGGATAAAGCTGAACATTGGTGAAAGATGTCCCAAAAGGCTTAAGAAGATTCAGGAGCCTTTAGTTTATGGTTAGTTTAATAGGAGACAAAGTTAGCATAGTTCAGGGTAATAGGATAATGCCTAATAAGAGGCTAATTCAATTAACTACATCTAGAAAGAAGACCATTGCGTAGATCTGAACAAGATAGAATAAGATTGCCTATTGAAGTAAATTAATCCAATTGCACCTCCTCAAATTCTGAATTACATGCAGTTTCAGCTTTTATTAATTCATTCTTAGGTTTCTGAGATCTAGACTTATATCATCTACAAAATCATAGTGAATAAATCATAGTGAAGCAAACATACAAAGAATCCATTGTATTTTCAAGTATCATATAGGTGAAATCTATGGAAAATTCATAAGAATTCAATCATTAAAATATAGAAATCATGACTTAGAGATAGGAATTGAAATCCACCACAAAGTAATGCATTTTGATCTTATTCTTCCCTACAAAAATGTCATCTTCTAGACATAGGAAGGGCTTAGCCTTCCATCATGAATAATTCAGTTAAAAATTCATATTTGGATGCTAGGAACATCACTAAGAAAAATTTCTAGGATCTAAAAAACTCTCCAAGTTTCTCTCTAGCTATCTATGTCTAACTCTTTGCTAACAAACTATTTATAGGTGGATACAACATAATTTTACCCAATCATGCATGTCAGATAAAAATCTTAAAGTCAACAAACTCCAATTGTAGTAGTTACAACTAAAATGCAATGCTCAGGCTACATACAATTCAATACAGGAACCTCAAAATCATACAAGTCGATACACTGGTCTTCTTCCATCTTCAACAGCAGGTATCCAATTGCAAATTTTGATACAACTAAAATCATCAAGATACATTGAGCTCTTTATTGCTTAATATCGAAATATTATTTGCATATCAAACTGATGCTCCGACATCTTCAATAGGTTTCAACTTATATCAAAAAGAGTGACTGTATATTTTGATATTCTTCGATAGATTAACCCTTCTATCGTAATGTTAAATGAAAATCAGGATGTCACAAAAAATTTTAGCCTTTACCAATATGCTTTTCTTCAAATTGATAAATTGTAGTTTTTTCATTCATACATTCATTCGTTCATGTACAGAGTATATATAGAGGGTAATCACCATTCTAAGAATGAGAAAGAATGATACAAGGAAAGAATGATATAAGGAAATAACAACTAATATCCTAATATTTCAACTTTCCTAATATCTCAATATTCCTAATATCTCAATATTCATAATATCTCAACTTTCCTAATATCTAAACATTCCTAATATCTCAATACTAAATGAAATAAGGAAATAATGATATAAGGAAAGCATTCCTAATATCTCAACAGCTTTCCCGATATTGAATTGGCATTTGATACAAGACATGCTTCATCAATTTGCACACTACACTTTCCTTAGTTTCTCTTCAATTTAACACATACTCCCCCTCAAGTTGGTGCATAGATGTCACACATGCCCAACTTGTCTAAAAATTTTGAGAACACTTGACTTGAGACAGCTTTGGTAAGGATATCGGCCAATTGATATTCTGATTGAATCTTAGGCAATTCCACAATCTTATCATCCAACTTTTCCTTAATGAAGAATCTATCCACCTCGACATGCTTTGTACGATCATGTTGTACTGGATTATGAGCAATATCACATGCGGCTTTATTGTCACAAAACAATCGGATTGGTTGCCTAGATAGGTAACCTAAATCATGTAAGAGGAGTCTTAGCCATAATGCCTCACAAAGTCCTAGAGTCATACCTCTAAATTCCGCTTCTGCACTTGAACGAGCGACGACATTCTGTTTCTTACTTTTCCATGTCACAAGATTACCACCTACAAAGGTAAAGTAACCAGATGTAAATCGCCTATCATCCACTGCACTAGCCCAATCAACATCAGTATATACTTCTATACTCTGATGATCAACATTTTTAGCGAACAAAATTCCCTTCCCAGGAGCATTCTTCAAATACCTCAAAATACGCATGACTGCATTCATATGTTGCTCTCCAGGATTATGCATGTATTGACTCACTACACTCAATGCATAAGCAAGATCTGGTCTTGTATGAGCTAAGTACATTAATCTCCCCACAAGTCTCTGTTATCTTCCCTTATCGGTTGATACTTGATTAGGCTCAACACACAATTTCAGACCTTCTTCTATTGGTGTATTAATAGGTTGACATCCCGACATTCTAGTCTCCTGTAAAAGATCTAAGGCATACTTTCTTTGAGATAGAAAAATTCCTTCACTTGATCGAGAAACTTCAATCCCAAGAAAGTATTTTAGAGGACCTAGATCTTTCATTTCGAATTCTCTAGATAGATAATTTTGTAGAGCTTTTCTTTCTTCAGGATCATTTCCTGTAACTACCATGTCATCCACATATACAATGAGTGTCGTAATCTTACCATGTTGCCTTTTTAGGAACAAAGTGTGATCTGAATTACTTTGACGATAGCCAAAAGCTCTCATTGACTTTGTGAACCTTCCAAACCATGCTCTCGGGGATTACTTCAACCCATACAATGACTTCTTCAATTTGCACACCTTCTGACATTGCTTTTCTGACACCATGCATCCTGGTGGAAGATCCGTATATACTTCTTCAGATAACTCGCCATGCAAAAAGGCATTTTTCACATCAAATTGTTGTAATGGCCAATCTAGGTTTGCAGCTAAAGACAGTAATACTCGAATTGTGTTGATCTTAGCTACAGGTGCAAATGTCTCTGTGTAGTCAATTCCATAAGTTTGAGTGTACTCTTTTACTACCAGTCTTGCTTTAAATCGTTCAATACTACCATCTGCCTTGTACTTCACAGTATAGATCCAACGACACCCAACCGGCTTCTTTCTTGGTGGACATTCTACGAGTTCCCATGTTTCATTCTTCTGTAATGATTTCATCTCTTCATTCATGGTTGCTTTCCACCTTGGATCAGCTAAGGCTTCCTGCACACTGTTAGGAATAGCTATAGTAGATAATTGATTTACAAATGACTTATTTGATTCAGACAAACGATGGGTAGACACATAGTTGCTCATGGGATATTTGACTTTAGTAGACAATTCAGGTTCATATGTGGGTTTAGGAATACCTCTATTATGACGATGTGGTAACCATTTCATGAATGGATCAGGTTCCAAATTAAGAACACCCTCAACAGACGACGATTGGTTTGGTATTTCAGTGAAGACATCTTCGGATCCAAATTGTTGACCACTCATATCCAACTCACCCACTTCCTGGTTCACTAGTTCAAATTGTTCAGATTCATCTTCCTCAGAGATATGATAATCATAATCGAGAGTCTGAATTTCCTTATGGTACTCCCCTTGAAGTTCAGACTTAGATGAAAAATACATCGAATCTTCATGAAACACCACATCCATTGTAATATACATTTGTCGAGTTGGAGGATGGTAACATCAATATCCCTTTTTGTGCAATGCATATCCAACAAACACACATTGCAATGCATGGGAAGTTAACTTGGTGCATTGGTGCTTGTGTAGATGCACAAATGCCACGCAACCAAAAACACGAGGAGGTAGATTTGGGACAGTTGGGGCAACTACGGCATTAGTAAGAGCTTGGAGAGGTGTTTGAAAGTTAATTGAGCTAGAAGGTACCCGATTGATCAAGTATGCGGCAGATGTGATTGCTTCTCCCCAATAAGATATCGGTGTTTTTGCTGCTATCAAGGAAGCACGAACAACCTCTAACAAGTGTCGATTTTTTCGTTCAGCGACTCCATTTTGCTGGGGTGTATTGGAACAAATAGTCTGATGAATGTTGCCATGTCCTTCCAAATACTTTTGAAGATCAGAACTTTGATATTCTCCACCATTATCACTACGCAAAACCCGAACCTTTGCATTGTACTGAGTTTCAATCATTTTATGAAATTTTTGAAACAACAAGTTCACTTCATCTTTGGTCTTCATCAAGCATAACCATGTCATTCTGGTACAATCATCAATAAAAGTAACAAACCAACGTGAGCCACTCAAAGTTGGGACTTTGGATGGGCCCCAAACATCAGAATGTATAACTATAAAAGGAAACGGACTTTTATTCAAAATTAACGGAAACGAAGCACGATGGCTTTTAGCCAATTCACAAATATCACAACGGAAACCAGAAATATCACTCTTTGCAAACAAACTAGGAAACAATTTTTTTAAATAACCAAATGAAGCATGTCCCAGACGTCGATGCCACAACCAAATTTCAGACTTTTTTTTCTCCCCCTCAGATCCATCTGCCATCAAGGCTTGTTGCAACTTATTTGAATCCTTTGACTGCAAGTCCAAGTAATAGAGTTTTCCCCGTTTAATACCACAACCAATCGTCTATCTTGTTTGGATGTTCTTAATCACACAAAATTCAGGCCAAAAAATGACAATACAAGATAAAGCTGCAGTGATTTGAGAAACTAACAAAAGATTGTAATCTAAAGATGGAACAACTAAAACAGAATCCAAATTCAAAGTATCAGTAAGAGTTAAGGATCCTTCCCCAATGACTGGGGTTGTGTTACCATTGGCTGTAGAAACAATTTTTTGTGAAGAAGGTCTAAGGGGTGAAACCTGTCTAGAATCAAAAGTCATATGATCTGTAGCACCAGAATCAATTATCCATGCACTATTAATAACAGGTGTAAAAGTATTTAAAAACTTACCACCATGATCAGTAGCGGCTACCAATGCAGAGGCTTTCTCAGCAACATTAGCCTCTGTTTTTATTTCGGCAACAGTTGCAGTCGAGGTTTTCTTGGAATCCTTCTTCCGTTAATCACGATTATTATAATTAATAACAAAGTGTTGATAGCCTAAACATGATCTAAAGGTCCATGGTTCAAACCCTCGGTTCCTTATTGTTTTCCTGGTCATACCAAGAGTAGTTGCTTTGAAATTGTGGGATATCCAGACTGGTGGAACCAGTCTTATTGCAGTGAGTGCATTTGAAGGTTGACTTATCAATATTAGGGCTTGTCTTAGGATGGTTGATCGCTGTCGAACTACCATAGCGACAAAATATCCAGGATTTCAGTTCCATGGCTCTGATACCATCTTCAAATTGATAAATTGTAGTTTTTTCATTCATACATTCATTCGTTCATGTACAGAGTATATATAGAGGGTAATCACCATTCTAAGAATGGGAAAGAATGATACAAGGAAAGAATGATATAAGGAAATAACAACTAATATCCTAATATCTCAATATTCCTAGTATCTCAATATTCCTAATATCTTAATATTCATAATATCTCAACTTTCCTAATATCTAAACATTCCTAATATCTCAATACTAAATGAAATAAGGAAATAATGATATAAGGAAAGCATTCCTAATATCTCAACAGCTTTCCCGATATTGAATTGGCATTTGATACAAGACATGCTTCATCAATTTTCACACTACACCTTCCTTAGTTTCTCTTCAATTTAACACATATAATCAGAATATCAAAATAAATTGATAATAGCTCAAGTATTGACATAGTCTAGCTTCTACCCATCCGATGTTGAGTGGTTTCAAAATGCTATCAAAATGTATATCCTCATTCTAATACATCCTTTGTCTCTCTAAATTTTGCTCTTTATTCTTGTCTTTTCCTTCTGATTTTCCTTGCTTACTTTTTTGTAATGACGTAAGCCCCTAAAACCTTCCAATTCTACACAATTTCTCACTAATTCCAAAGTCAAATCCAAATTAGGTACTAGCTCAAATATAGGTTAACAAAGACAATTTGTATGCTTTCTCTGTATTTCTCAAGCATTTTAGCTATAGAAGAGCATATGATTTATATATAAATCGGTAGCACTGTGGTTTTCCCCTGCCTCTATCTTTGCCTCTTAAATCCTTTCCTTTTTCTGTACTTAACATTTTTCCTTTCCAGTCATTATCATATGGTTATTTTTCACTGTTTTTTGCTCCAATATTAAGTTTAGATTGAAATGCATTCTCTACCAACTTTTCACATTCGAGTCAATCTATGCTCAAATGATTTCAAGTAACCTATCAATTCTTGGATACTAATTTTGAGATATCCTTTGTTTCTTCTATTATGACAACAACTGGACAATTTTTCAAGAACACTAATCAAAATTTTCTCAACAATTCTCTTATCAGAAATTTCCCCATTTGTCTTTATGAATCTAGAAGAGTAATCATTTATATTCTCATTTTCTTTCATTTTAATATTCTCAGATTCCTTTCTAAAAGATTGAAATTTCACATTTGTTACCTTCAAATCTCCTATGTACTCTTAATGCAAGATCTCTCAAGTATCTTTGGCTTAAGTTACACTCTTGATTCTTGGAAGGATATATGGAATCTACTACAACCCTATATATGCAACATGAAGAGTGCACTTGCATTCCATTTTCTATTCTTTTCCAACTTTTTCTATTGATTTTTAGTCAACCTCTCTTTAGAATTAAGTTCAGTATACCCATTCTCAAGCCTATCCCATAGACCAACAGATAAAAATGTAGTTTTCATCTTCACACACCAGAATCATAATTCTCACCATAAAAATTGGGACATAGGAAAATTGGATGTTTGCACTTGCACCACTTGAGCTAGTCATGGTTTCTGCTTCTCAAATATTCTTTTTTTCAACCAAACTTTGATACCAAGTTTGTTGAATGGTTTGTTATAGATGCTACACTTTAATAAACTATTTATTCTTCACATACATGAGAGCCTGTAAATCTGTAGGAAAGGAAATAAGAAAAATAGAACAAAAAAGCAAGGCATAAATGGCAACAAGAATTACAGCTTTTGCAATTTCCTAATTTTTCCAGATACATATATGAGAGCCTTGCTTAATAAATTTCTTGTCTTTCTATCCAATCCCTCCGATTATCAAAAGTACATCCATTGATCAAGATGCAACTTAACATTAAAATGCAAACTACAGTACATCAACAATTCTCTTGAAACACGAAGCTAGCTATAAATTTGTCTAACCTAGGAATTATTGACTTCAATGCCTTCTATACGAGTCAAAAGATCAAGCACCAGGCATTACCCTTCCCATCAAAAAACTAATCACAAAAAATATTGAGGCATATCCAATCTCAACTCCTTTCACTAAAATCTTTGAGTCTCAGAGTGATACAAGTTTGAGTATCAAGGTTAAAGACATTGAGACTTGAATGCTATCCAAAAACACTTGAGGGATGATAGAAACTCGCTTTTGAGGAAGATGTGTATTTGTCGTTTAGGAAAAAAATCTAGGACTATTGACACTCATTTTAGTTAATCAGCAACATATGCAAAGACTATAATAGGACCAAGTGTGAGCAAAACTGTCAATAGAGGATGCCATTGTGAAATGAGCACCAATATTGGTTGGCACTTGGTTTGATGACTTGTTCCTTGCTCTCTTATATATCTTCTATCTTTATAATAGGGTTCTTTGATTAAAAGGGATAAAATCATCCCCCATTTGTAAATCTAACCTTTTAACTTTTTTTTCCTACCTAAAAATACCCATTTTGATAAAAATAAAATAAAAAATTACCCTCACTTTTTTCTTGTAAAAATTCTCCTTTAGAACTTGTATAAAAATACTCAAATGTTGAAAGACACTTATGTTAAAATGGATTATTTTTCAAGTTAAAAAGTGGGAGAGGTTAGATTTGCAAATTTGAGATCTTTTCATCTCTTTTAATTAATTAATTATTTATAATATGTATGTTCTTTTGTTTTTGAAAAACGATATTCCATTTCTTATTAATTGCCTTAATAATAGTAGTATTAATTATCCTTTTAGTTTCACTACAAGAAAAAAGAGATATGGTGACATTTATAATGAGTCACTATAAACATAGGGTGTCACTACAACATAGCATCACCTTATCCACTGACACCATAGAGGGTACCAATTGGTGACGTATTTGGAAGCGACACCAAAGCAGATAAATGGTGACACATTCAGAAGTGACACCATATATTTTTAGTTATACTTAATTTGATATAGAGTTGCATGAAATATATAAGGTGTTATATTAAATGCATCACCTTTTAGTTATGGTGTCATGTTAAATGCATCACCTTTGAGCTATGGTGTCACATCATTGTAAATGATTATGGAAGATATGGTTGTTTTTTTTTATTAATTAGCCTGTTGATTTTTGTAATGCTTATTAACAAATAAGATCAACTTGTGTATATTTTGTCCATAAATATAATAATCATATCACATTTAACTTATATTTTCGTAATGCTTATGGATTAACCTGTAATACATTACATCATCCAATGATATTTGTATATCAAATGTTTACAAAATGATAGTACATCAAACCCACTGAAACTAAAAAAGAAAAGTGAATACATATTAAAATATGATTTAGAAATGTTAAGCATTCCAACATTCACGTATACCTGCATTTCATATGCATAAAACTGGCTAATCATAAAATGACACAAGAGTTGCATCCAAAAACCCAAAATTCTCAATACCAAATAAAGTAACATTGATGTCCTATAATGTATGGCATAAGAGTCACATCTAAAAACCCAAAATGTTGTTGTTTCTTTCTCCTTTCTTTTTATTCTTCATAATGTCTTCCCAAGAGTGTATACCTGCATTTCATAGTTTAATGAGATTTAGAGTTTTATTGAAAATAAAAATTAATTGATGTTATAAAAAATAAACAAATCTAAGTACTAATGTTTTCTTTTTTCTTTTTCCCACTTTGATATAAAAATAGTTTGTAAAGAATAAGTAATGTTATACAATACTAATGGAAAATTCATATAACAACTAAGGGACTCACCATGCATAATCATGATTTATCAGTATGATTCATGATTAGTTATAACACAAAAGAAGTTAATTCTCCTCTAATTTCATCAAATTCTACCTGAGAATATGTTTTTTTTTATTTATCATAAAACTGAAATAAAATGAGAATAACATTAATATCATAATAATTGGAAGTATGAAACTAAGTACAATTCATTAAATGAGTAAAACCTTTAATACAATAATTGTAGAATCAACAATTATCTCTTTAATGAATCTCATAACAAAGCAGTCACATTTGAACTCAAATAAAAACAATTCAAGAAAATAAAAAATAAAGCAAAACTAGAAAATCAAAAAATAAATCTAAAATTTTAGAAAATAGTAATATTCCACTTAAAATCTGCACTTTTTAAATTTATTTTTTTATAATTCATTGTGCTTTTAAAAATCATTTTTAACATTTAATTCTTTTTATATATTTTTTTATTTCTTGGAAGGATTTTTTTAATTTCAATATTTTTTTAATGTTCATTTTGTGAAATAACAATGTCCATTAAATTTCATCTCAATTATATTTAATAAAATTTTAGTAACAAAATATAAAAATGTTTTCAACTACTAATATGAGAGGACATGATATTATAACAAGCTTGAAGATTGTGTATATAAGACAAAAAAACCTAATTCATTATTAAAAAATGTTAAGAGAAAAATTAGTATGAGAAAGAATTAAAGAACCTTTCATAAAAATTATTAATTTTTCAATCATAACTCCAATTAATATTTATTTTTTCTAATTAAAATAATTAATAAAAATCTAGATATGAAAAATATGTTCAAATAAAAATAATAAAAGATTAAAAACATCAAAGGAAAAGATATTCAATATTTTAAATTTTACTTTTGATATTCTTTAGATCAATAAATTATCAAATATCTTTTTCAGAAAAAAGAAAAATGAAGAGTTTTATGGATGGGATTGGAATATTTTTTGTAATAAAAGGATTTTATAAAAATTTCCTAACCTTGAAAGGAAAATTTCATCATCAATCTCAAATTACTTCAAAATTTGGTCAATGCATATAAAAACAATAAGAAAAGAAGACAAAAATAAAACAAATTTTTAGAATCCTTTTAAGGGGGATGACAATATTGAGAATAATTTTCTCAAAAATTATTTTCCAAATATTACCAACCAATATCTTCATCACAACATATTATAATATTCTTAGAAAATAAAAAAATTAAAGGAAATTTCATAGAAAATTATAAAATATCTTTTTCAAAAAAAAAAAAAAAAGTTTTATGGAAGGAAAATTTATGTAATAAAAGGATTTTATAGAAATTTTTTAACCTTGAAAGGGAAATTTCATCATCAATCTCAAATTACTCTAAATTTTGGTGAACGCATATAAAAATAATAAGAAAAGAAGGTAAAAATAATGAAACAAAAGATATGGTGGAATGTTAAACCTAATTTTTACTTTCCTGCAACTCAATAAAAAAACACTATTTACACAATCTACATTACAAATATACCAAATCAATGAATGTAAATCAGTTGTGCTAATAAAGATTTTGGCATTAATAAAAAAAAAATGATAGATCTAAGAGATTTTGAGTTACCTGAGAGTCCACGAAGTAGAGAAGAGCAGTTGTGTGTGAACTACGGGTGTGAGAAGAGAGGTAGAAGAAAGTTATGGTTATGGGTTATGGAATGAGATTTTTTTGGATTGTGGGAATGTGGAAACAATGAGTTTTTTTTATATACTATCATTATTCTCAAAGTGGGCTCATTTAGTTATAATATTTTAAAATTTTATTTTATATGGTGTCACTTTTTTAAAACTGACACTAAACCTAAAATTAATATCATCTATCCTAATTAAAATTTTTTATATGATGTGTCATCTTTATGAATTTTAAGTCATATGGTGTCATTATTTTAAAAGTGACACCATAAATAGTGACACCATAAATTATTTTTGTTGTAGTGTTTTCATTCATTTTAACTAGGTCCTAGGTTCATGTGATACTTGTAGGCTACCCTAATTGCTTGGAGTGTTGATCATTTGACCAAAAATCTTCCAATTTGATTAGGGTTGCCATTTAACATTGAATAGGTATTGATCTTTATCTCTGTAATGATGGGCCAATTTATTTGAACTGGATATTTATGAAAATGATGACTTAAAGAGCTTCGACGAAAAAGTCTTCTGGTTGGGATAACTTAAAAGTGTCACAAACATGTTTTAATCCATTCTTCACCAACATAAAATCATATTTGACATTATTCAAAATTTTCATTATTGAAGCATATTCTATTTCTAAAAACCTTGCTTTATTAAACAAAGATACTTTCCTGGTTTTCATTAATGCATCCAAATTGATAAACATTGTTTTGTTTATCTTCTTTTAATTCATCAAAAAATTTCACCAATTTCTTAGGAGTGACATTCATTTTATTAATTCATTTAATTTTAGTTTATCACACTGCAAGAAATTCTTTATATGCAACACTTAATGATAGAACATCAAATTCACTACTAGAATATAATGCACAATCACTCTATGAATCACTCACAATACCAACCATCAATGCAACATGAATAGTAAAACCTTTGTAATTACAATACTTTTTTAGATGCTCGATGTGACCACATCGCCAATAGTAAGCATTTTTGGATCCACTTACATATCATGACCCATATACGGTTTTGGAATCGTTCCATCACACATATATTTCTTACTCCCACTAGATCATTTCATGACCTACTATTAAAAATAAATAAATAAATAATATAAAAAAATAAAATAAAAACACAATCTTTTTTTTTTTTGGAAATTTTTATTTAATTTTAATAAATACTTAACTTTATCATCTTTCAATTTATAGAATGACACCTTGCAAAAAATCTACTATCTAGCATGTCAAATGATTAAGATATTTATTAGTTATGCTTTCTCCTCATTAGTAGTTGTGCATGAGATGGATCAACTTCATGGATCCTCCACTACTGCATGCTATGATACACTTATTGCCTCAAGGTAGGAGGGCACAGATGAGGGGAGGGAGGGTACAGATGAGAAAAGGGTATACATAGGGAAGTAGAGCCTTCCAAGGGAGCAAGCTATAGTGTTCAAATACCATCATCATATACATCGCATGCACCTAGATCACATCAACAAATAGGCACATAACCACAGCCTCAATCAAAGCCTTCATTTTGTGACAAGGGGGTGACACAGCTACATGTCAACCTAGCACCTTAAGAGAAGTCCATCGTGCATAGTGAAGTACCTCTTATTGCATGCACATACATCTTTAGAGGTGCCATCTACCATCGAAGAGCCATCTACTCCACTACCAACAACTTTAATTATGCCATCACCATAACCATCAGATCATATATTTAGTGATGAGAGGATTACTCATGTACAGGACATTCCTATAGTTCATAATAGAGAGCAAGAACATGATCAAAGACATGGACAAGGACGAGAACGAGAGCATCAGGCAACATGTGGGGGAGGACCCTTCTGATCCATCAAATTCTACTAAAGTCATGTCATGAAAATATAATTTTATTATTTTACACTAAAGTCATTTCTTAAAGACACAAATTTATTATTTCACTTAACTCATGTCTTAAAGACATGATTTCATTATTTTACACTGAAGTCATGTCTTGAAGACATGATTTTATTATTTTACACTGAAATCATGTTTTGAAGACACGATTTCCTTATTTTAAAACACAATTTTAATTTCAACACATGATTTCCAATAATTTTACACTAAATCTGTATCTTCAAGACACAATTTTAGTAATTCTCTACTAAAGTCGTGTTTTCGAAACATGATTTCAATAAAATGTACTAAAATCATGTCTTCAAAAAATGATTTCATTACTTTTATACTATTTCACACTAAAGTCATGACTTGAAGTTACAATTTCATTATTTTCACACTTGAAGTCATGTTTCAAAGACATGATTTCAACAAAATGCACTAAAATCACATCTTCAAGACATGATATCTATGTGGCGCTTTGCTAGCACAATATTCCATAAATTTGGACATATTTTTTAAACAATCATATTTTTAAAATAATTTTAAAATTATGGTTTAAAAAAAAAAAACCATCCAATCACACCTCCTACCTCTAAAATCTGAGTCTCAAAGTGATAGGAGTTTGGGTATCAAGGTCAAAAGGCATTGAAACTTGAATGCTATCCAAATTAATACCTAAGGAGTGGTAGAAACTCCATTTTGAAGAAGACATGTAGTTTTGGATTAGGAAAGAAATCTAGGAACATTGACACTTATTTTGGTTAATTTTAGTAACTTATATAAAGATTATAATAGGGCTAGGTTTGAGCAAAATGTGCACCAGTGTTCGTTGGCTCTTAGTTTTTTAACTCATTCCAATGCTCACTTTCATGCCTTTTATCTTTATAATATGTGTACCTGTTTGTTTTTTAATAAGTGTCTTCTATTTCTAATTAATTGCCTTATTAATACTAGTATTAATTGTCCTTCAAGTTTTCATTCATTTTAACTAGGTTGTAGTTTCATGTGATGCTTATAGGATATCCTAGTTGCTTAGAGTGTTGATCCTTGAGCCAAGATCTTCTAATTTGATTACTTGATTCCAGGGTTGGCATTTAACATTGAAGAGGTATTGATCTTTACCTCTATAATGATGGGCCAATTTATTTGAACCAGATGTTTGTGAAAATGAAAATGATGATTTAAAGAGCTTCGATGAAAAAGCCTTCTAGTTTGGATAACTTAATAGTGTGTCCCACATACGTTTTAATCCATTCTTCACCAATAAAATCATATTGGATATTATTCAAAATCTTCGTTATCGAAGCATATCCTATTTCTAAAAACCTTATTTTAGTAAACAAAGACACTTTCTTGGTTTTCATTAGTGCATTTGTATCGATAAACGTAGTTTTTTTCTCTTTTTTTAATTCACCAATTTCTTACTAATGAAATTTCATTTTATTAATTCATTTCATTTTTAGTTTAATACACTTAGCAAGAAATTCTTTATATGCAAAACTCCTTAATGATATAGCATCAAATTCACTACCAAAATGCAATGCACTATCACTCTATGAATCACTCACAATACCAACCATCAATGCAACATGAATAGTGAAATCTTTGTAATTATAAGACTTTGAAAATAAATTGAAAACATCATAATTCTTCTTTTTGTTTGCACATTCACAAATATTACCTTTAGCATTACAATTAAAATACTCCTACTTTTGATCTAGTGTGTTGTTTATCTTTTATTTTCTCCATTGACCATGGTGTGAAGCGATCTAGTACTTAACAAAACTCAACCTATTCCTGCAATTGCAGAGCGAATCCAAAAATTTAGTGCATTTGGTAAATGCACTTCCAATAAATTCTTAAAAATTCTGAAAAAAAATAGGAGTAAAAGAAAATAGATAGAAGAAACGAAATAAATGAAAAAGTGAAGAAAAATAAAAAATAAATTTGAAGTTAATAAAAAATAGAGAGAGAGAGAGAGTAGAAGAAGATTAATCTCTATTCTTCATTATCTATCTTCATCTCTTCCTAATTTTGACAATGCATAGAATAGATAAGAAGGAACATTGAACCTAAAGCATCATATTTTGATATTAAAATCAATTCAACCTTCAATGGAGTCACACATGCAGTGGAATTCGTATATACTCTCAACTTCTCCTAAAGAAGAATATAGATGAATGATGACTTGTTCAGATTTTATAATTGCAAATTAGCTTTGAGTTCTACCTCTAACCTTTTCAAAACTTGAACACAAAGCATGAATCAATTCTAAGACATGGCTCCCGAAAATTCTTTATGCTATGCTTGGTTTCAAGAAAATACAAGGGAAAAAAATATAAAGTATTTTTCATATTAAAATCAATTATGGCACCCATAGAATTCTATGTTTGTGTCACAAAAATTTTGAAGAAAAGGAATGCAGTGTAGTAAGTCGCATCAGGTGAGATGTAAAAGGACGGAAACAACAATAGAAACAAAGAAACCAACTTAAAACTGCCAACTTATGAACCATATATTTAAACCCTAAGTTAAGGAACTTTAAAATTTTAGGGGCTTTTTCACTAAGAAATTAGAGCTGCAACACGTTTGAGTTTAGTCCAAACTAACTTGAAGTAGCTTGGGAAGAAAATGCAAAACTTAGAGAAATCTCGTACTAGATGTAAGGCTGAATTGGATGTGAGTTGTGATTTCACTATCATCATCTCAACTCAAAATCTGACCCTGATATATAAATATCATTGTTCATGCAAGTCTATTAATATTCTTCCTTTTAATGCACACTTAGAATTTTATATTAGCGCTTCATTTGTTATGAGTTTGTATATTGTCATATATGATATATTTTGATATATTTCTAGCATTATTTTCTTAAAATTTGATTTTAGATATGTTTATTTTTATGTAATATAATAACCAATGATGAAAACGTCGGTAATCACTAATATATTAGTACTTCGATTTTACGGATATATCAGCGGATATTTTGGAAAAAAATATCGATAAACCTAAAATTAATCAAAATTTATAAAAATATAAGAAAAACTTTATAAAAATGTAATTAGAAGTATAATGATATTTTTAAGTTATTTTATTAAATAATTTGATATATGTATAATATGATTTATCATATTTGATAATAATATTGTATACATCAATAAAAATACATTTATTATTAAATTACATTAAATATTATTTCATAATAATATTATGATATTTAATTATAATACGTCCAATTTTAAAATATATATTAATATTAAAATTATGATCCATTTAATTCAATTATATTAAATGATATAAAATAAATTGTGATATATGTACATTTTTTAATATTTAATTAATTATTAATGATATTAAAAACATATGAAGAAAATCATCATGATAATTTTTATATTTTTGTTAATCAATTAAAAGAAATTTTTGTATTTGATTATAAAATAATTATAATTAATTTGTTCTTTAAAATATTCTTTTAATATTTTCTTTATATATATAATGACTTTATATATATATATATGTTTAGTTCACAATATTTAACAAGGGGCAAGCTTGCCCTAATGGTAAGTGAGCTAAACCCTTCGAGTCCTCTCAACAGATCGTAGTTGATACTGTAGCAGCACTATAGCGCATTTTGACTTCACTATAGCATGCTTGACCGTGTTGACCATATGATATATGAGCAAAATTAGGCGATTTATCGCCAAAACCACGAGATATCGTCGATTTTTTGGGATTTTTCCCGAAATTTCCCCTAATCGATATTTCTCCACCAAATATTGTTTCCATAACCTCTGACACACGATATATTGCCGATGTATCTCAATATTTTCTTCCATGATAATAACTAATATCAACCATTTAACTTTGCAAAATTCTTTATTGTAAATATGAAATAAAGAATTTATTTTTATTCTTGTGTTTAAATGTTTAATTAGAAATAATAATAAAAATGAAAATTTTATTTTCATGAAAATTAAAATCTACTTTTGTTAGAATTTTTAATTATTTTTTTCGACATGTTATATTTGTATTTTCTAATTTGTGTTTCCCTTGTGAGTGAAAATGGGTTGATGATGTTAGTTGAAGGGATTGTGGAGGTTTGTATGGTTCCAGTTATATTGCGTGTCCAAAATTCTAACCGGAATCAACTCTATTTATATTTCATATTTTTACTTGCCTTATTCCCATTTTATACCTTTTATAATTTATCTTTCATTTTTTTTACTTTTCTTATTCCCAATTTTATACATTTTATCTAGTATTTGGTAGCGTTTTTTTAAATAAAAAAAAAGATATATATATTCTGAGAAATAAAAAACAATTAATAATATTCCAAATACTCAAATAAACCTTTTACAGTAAAAAACGATTTTTGGAAAGATCTCTTACTAAATTATATCTCAAGTCAGATTTTTAAAATTTTATTGACACATCCCTTTGATTGTAGGAAAATACAAAGAAAAAAATGAAGAAAAAGTGATTTTTTTAATGTTTGATTTAATCATGAAAAAAACAAAAATGTAATTAAAATTATTTGTAAATTTATACATTTTTTAAATTCAAATTATTTAATTTTCAATTAAATTAATTAAAATAACATATAAAAATAATTTATTAAATTTTTTTTTTCACATTTTCCTTTAAATTTTCCAAAAATCAAACATAATCTTAATTTTCATAAGAAAGTACTTTAAAAAATTAGAGGCACTTCTAACCCTTCTAAAATTACTCCCATACTAGCCCTCCTCCGTCTCAACTCCACATAGGAACCCCATGGTTTTAAGGGTATACCAGCCTTGGCAGCAGCTTTCGGTATCTCCTAGAATCTATGATACTTGCACCATTTGCAAATCATAATTGAATCATAGGAATTCAGTCGTCTTTGAACTTTCTGTAATATGCAGATTTGTTTTAGTAATTGAAAACACAAGGGAATGAGACTCACCATGGTATCATCAAAATAAATACTAGCCTTGGATAAGAATTTACAATGATCCTCTACTCCATCCCCACAATGTCACATCTCACATTGACTAAATCCTGGGCCCTCTTCACCATTCAATCGGAGGACAATAGAATATCATAATTCAAGATAGGGGGTAAGTCAATGGTTCTCAACCAATTTTATTTGTTTCCAGATAAGCAATTAATTGTTAAAGCGCTTAGCCGTGGTACATAGACGTTTTTGAGTGCCCAGAAAAGTTCTAACCAAGTGGGGAGAATAAGCTAATGGTTTTGCTTGTAGGATAGGGGAGAAGATGAATGTAAGACTCTAGATCTGGTTGGGGATGGTGGAGATGATGGTTGGATGCTACACGAGGTGGGAACCATTGTTTCTTCCAATATTTGTTCCCGGGAACTATATGCTATTGCTAAAACATGAACAATTAAAATCTTACGTCAAAACTGCATACAAGTCTATTTATGCAAACATCAAGTTTAATCCCACAAGCTCGTTTGGCAACCCTTTCTACATTAACATGTAGCCAACTCTAGTAATTGGGCGCAAGGCTTTGTTGAATTGGGTTGGAAGTGTCAACTGTTTGTCCCTATATCCCCGCATACTATATCAAAGTCACTGAAACCATTCTGCATGCACACCCATTTCAAATTCATCTTCCCAGCATCCACACTCTACCCAAGTCAGTTTTGGATCAGGACTTATCTATGGATGTCCAACACCACCATATTACAATAGTGCCAAAGCATTCCTTAGCTAAACCCGACATACCCGTTCTTACACTACTTAAATTTCAGGGTCCACAGGGAACTTTCTCCACTAGAGTCCCCCTTACATGAATCAGATCCATTTGCAACTACTAACAACAAGAACAAGTAAACAGATGTCCTAAGCCAGCACCAAATAGAGCTTAAAAAGAAATTCCCTCCCTACCTTCAAGCTTCATATTGCTGCAGCTCTCAGCAACCTGCTTCCTCCACAAACCTCATTCCCTGCTTTTTCCTGCATCATGGAGCATAGAGGTCTGAGGATTAAACACTGGTGTGTGAAAGAATAAGGACTTTCATATATGATAACTTGAATAAAGTAATGATGCACTTTGTCCTTTATATCAACAAATTTTAATCTGTCTTCTCTCTTCATTCCTTTTGAAAATGGAATGACCCTTCCTTGCTTCAAATAATATATCAAAAATACCAAGACAATTTTCTAAATCTCTTTCAAACTAATCTTAACTTGAATAATGATGCTAAATCATCAAAGGAACTCTTCTTACATCAGCACTGGAACCCCTGTAACTAGCTTCATTAAAATCACCACCATGGTAGACAGAATTTATAAAATAACCTATAATCAAACTAACTAGAAATCACATAGTTTAGACTCAATTAAAAGTATTAAGCAGAAATAGAACATAAAACTGATAATCATGGGTATCACCCCCAATCTCCTCACAATGTAATATAACAAGTTCTTGTACTTCCATTTTTGTAAATACAAAATTTTACCCATCCTAATTAATAAGCTAAACGTAAGCTGGCCAAACATAAATGTCCATAGTTTAGAGCCATTGTCCAGTGCAGTGGCAAAATCGTAAGGCTGATGAGTGCAAATGTTTAGATTCTAGTCTAGTCTTGAGGGTTGCCACTTAATCCAAAAGAAAAACATTTCCTTCCAGAATCCTATTGCTGGGACTATCATTTGGTGTGTTACATGGTAGTTTCATGTGTGTGCTTAAGATATGGGAACTTGATAGGTATCTAACAAAGAAAAAATTATTAGTGATATTATTGAATTTCAAAAATTTCAAGAAGAGGGCCAAACTGATAAAAAGATAGCTATTCCAGAGGCTATCACTCTCCCACCAGACTCACAGAACAGCCAGCTCTCCAACTAATTCCATCTTTTTTCCTATTTAAGCTATTCCATCCTGTACCAGGACTGTTACACAGCCTGTACTAAGACTGTTACAACTAGCTGCCAGGTGGCAGTACACTTCTCTTCCCTTTTCTGGAATATACATAACGTATAGGAGGCCTATCAAAACTCAACTGAAAAATGATCTTTTAACGGTAATTGGATGGATATGACATAATGAAGAAAAATATCAAATTAAAGTCAATTAGAACAAAAATTGCATATTCTTCATAACTTTTTTTTTAAAACTCTCTTTTCTCTTTTATCCCTATTAAAAAAAAAAATTTAAATGAATTCAATTTCCAAAGGCAAATGGGAATATTTGACAAGAGTCCCACACCCGTACTCTTATCATGTTATTTTGACATGAAGTTGAAGATTCCAAGTATCGCAGATAACAGCCTTGAGAAGTTCTGATAATTTTATTGCAATCCCTAAAGATTTAATTAAAAAGCTGGAATATAAACTATTCTACGAGGACAATACAATACCGAGCTAATCAAAATCATATCCAACCATTAGATAGTATGGAGCTTTGACTGAGTTTCAAGCTAATTAAAATCATATTTAACCAGTAGACAGTGCACAGTTTAACTGAGATTCATCAGATTGAGGTTAGCTCACAATATACAACAGTCAAGAATGCCAATGTCATGCAAACATAGCCTGTCATCACATCAAATTTTATTTCATCCTTCCACAGAAAATAATTGTTGTATTGTTGAATCAAAAGGATGTCAAAGAAAAAAAAAAGTACCTAAGGAATTGACTGAAAATTTTTAAGAAATTATACTGCTACTACTTGATTAAAACTTCTTGCAAAACTGTCCACTGGACCATGTCCATAAAATGTTTTTACATAATATATGCATACCCTTCACTAGAAATTCATATATCAAAACATATGAAAATACTAACCTTTAGCATCGTCATCTCTTGCGCTTAAGTGTCTTCATATTCTTCAATATATACTGAATGACCTCTTTCAATGTGGCTTTCCTTCCTTCTTTGAAGTTCCAGAGCTCAAAAACCGTGTATCTACCACTTGGATTATATTCATTAATCTCTTTCAAGCTCTTAGTAACTGCCATGTATATCTCATCACCCCACTCTTGCTTGAGCTTTTGTAGCTTCTCATCCTCTTCATTTATTATTTCCTGCACATGATTAATCTCTCGATTATCTTTGGTTATCAGTTGTGAAGGAACATAAATTTTAGTTTAATTCTCAAGGACCTTAACCTAAGCAATATAAAAGATCATTAAAGATATTCCAAGTACTATAAGGATACTTGAAAAGAGAAAGTACAAATTTCAATTTTCCACCTGTAACTTTTATAAGCCAGCAAAGATCCATTGATATGCTAAATCAGGAGATGAAAGAATTTGTGAGCATAAATTCTACTTTTCTGACTCAGGCCCATGAGGCCGTGACCAATGACAGAATACAAATGCAACATAATAGAAGTACAAACATAATTGAGCATAAAAGGGTGGAGCAATGGAAGGAGAGCAGAATATTCAGGAGGCATACCAGGGTCTCGCCTTCAACTTCAACAATTTTAAATGGATGCCATTCTGGTTTCTTCAGATTCTCTTGCCACAAGGACACTAGAGTATAGGCCTGTACATTTGCTTCTTCAAGTGAGAATCTTTGCTTACATGTATTGAGAAATGGCTTTTCATCAAGTTCCCCCATTCTCTTTAACCCAATATTAGTGCGGCCACTCAGCATATCTTTCAAACCCTAAATAAGAGAACAGTGTTTTCAATGAATTTTACTGAACATAATTATGATGGAAAGAATGCAATAGGTAATAATTATGCTGGAAAGAATGCAATGGTTACCTATCCAAGTTTTGAGGAAACAGAATTGAGCATAAGTAGACAGAATAAGGTACAAAATCATAACTAATTGCATCCAGTTACATGGCTAGCAGTTGGTTCCATGGACCCAACTAGGGGATGTAGGAAAAAAAATCAACCATTTGACAGCATGATTCCAACAACATGCTTAACCAATTAGAAAAAATTTTGTAATGCACATTCAAAAGGGTTTCTGTTTCCCTTTTTCTTTGTATTTTATTTCATTTTTCTATCACCATTTTAGGAAATGTCATGTCAATTGGGCGGTCATTTCATCTGATAATTAACTTCAAACCTAAGGACTGTCTCAAGTGGAACATGCAATTGGTGGCCCACGCTTTCCCCATTTTGGTCATAAAATCTTACTTGGAAAATCTGATTACTTTGAAAAACTCTTAGCCTAACATTTAAACAACAGGTTCATAGAAAAGAACAAAAGGCAAAAAAAAGCATACTGTAATTAATTCTGTACGAGCAGCTTGTAACTCATCATTGCTCTGACGCTCTTTAACTATAAGAGTTTGATTTAGAGATTCCAAATTTTCCATTTCGCCAACTTTTTCTTCCAACTCTTCATTCATCTCTTTCATCTTATTCTGAACTGCAGTATCATCTTCATCTCCCAGATGTTTCATCACCTGTAATTTCCCTTTTATCTCTTCAATTTCCATCTCCAACTTCTGTTTAGCATCTAGCTGCTTTTCTAACTGAAGTATCTTACTAAGTGCCTCCTCTTTCTCCCTCTACACAGTTAGAATCTCAGTCAATGAGAGCTATACAAGCAGTAAAATAGCAGAGAATATTAAATTAACAAGCTAGTGTCTTGAGGATGATACTGATTGGCACACCTTTTGCTCTTCAACCAGCTTTAAGACATTTTCATCAGCCTTTCTCTGCTCTATGGAAGCCATTTGAAGTGAATTGTTTCTATCATTATTCTAATAGGATAACAAACAATATCAGCACAGAGTATAAGCTTTGTTTTTCTTCTTTGATAGGCTAGAAAAAGAATATATTTAAAAAAGTAACCAGTAAAAATGGGAGCAAATCCAGGACATGGGAGGCATACACAGAGCATCAAGGGGAAACAAGAAAAGAACAAATACAAAGACGACAAATCCCCTATAATTGAATCATTCAAACTGGAGACACAGTACTGGGAAAGAAGGACAGAGTAGATTACTTTGTTTATTTTTCCTAGAGTGAAAAGCAACTGTACATTCATTATGACAGTACACACTAATCAAGGAGACAAACTGCTTAACTATTGCATGGATAAGGCAAACCAGCAATACTCAGACCAATAGCAAGACAAGCAGACACTAGGATAGTTAAAAGACATGGTCATACAACTGTAGAATCCAGTCAATAGGATGGCTAGGAATTCTTTCAAATGCTCCAATGGTATGTCTTTGATCCAGAACTCATCAATCCAAAAGACGGTCCATCACTACAATGCTTTGCAATTCTCAGTCAATTCACATACAAACTAGTGTTAACAGACAGATGTGGTTGGGTGATAATAAAGAATAGGTGAATAAAAAATGGTCTATAAGCTAAAATCACAAAATACTTTAGGTTTCATTATGGACAATCAGATCATGTTCTGAAATATAAGAATAAACACTAAAAGAAGGGTATAATAACTATGCAGTTCCTGCTATGCATCACAGAAAGGCAGACTATTTCCATTTCTACCAAAACAAATAGGAATTTTAAAATTTAACCTTCTAAAAATTCAATAATGAATCTATGAAAAGTATAAACTGCGTTAGGAGCTTTTCACCTTTTTCTTCTCATCGTCAAGTTTTTGTTTCTCACGTTCAGTTAGAGCTTCACGTTTGTTTAATTCTTTGCTCCAGTTATCAAGTTCTTTTCTCTTGGAGTCCAACTCATAATTCAGCTTCTCCTGTTCCCCTAGAATCCTCTGGACATGATCCCGTGCAAGCCGTTGCATCTTCCTTGTTTCTGATAAAGAGGAATTATATGTTCTATATTATGTACTCAGCATATATTAATACAAAACCAATACCTGAATGCATATATATGTAAATAGCAGCCTTTTGAGGTTCACCGCCCATGGAATGTTTTTAACTGACCAACCTCTCTCAAACTTCATGCAAACAGGTATACCACAGTTCAATAGACCAGTGAAAAACAACTGAATCCAATTAGAAATAAATGAAGATATATATTTTTTTTTAAATTCATCAATGAGTGAGAACCAAACATTCATGATTTCTAAGACTACTAAGTTCAATAATTCCATGTAGCATTGCTATAAAAAAAGTTTAGGATTAACTAAGCAGAGTTTAGGCTTAACTAAGCAGAACACACGACTAACAAAGGCACAAATAAACAACCTCCACATCCACAGACAGATTAATAGAGTCAGGGGCGAAACCTTCATAAAAAGCATGGTGTAGCTTGTCTTTCTCTTCAAGCATCCTACTTAGTGACATGCTCTTCTCATTGTATTTGTATTGCAACTCATCAAGATTCTCATTTTTTAAATCAATTTCATTGGCTAGGTTTGCGACAATAGTGTTCCTATCCTGCTTTGCTGCTTCAACAATGTCAGAGATTGTTTTCAATTCCCCAGTTTTGCGAAGATACTCCCCTACAGGTCCTTCTGAAATGTAGTCATCAGCACGAGCAACCCACCCATAAATATTTGAACCAGGATGCTGTTTCTGCACATTCCACTCCTTTTTACTGTGACGATCAGCTTCAAAAGCTTTCTCAAATGCTGTTGCATTCATGAAACCAGTCCAGTCATTATTGAATCTCACTATGGCTAATGCAGTTTGGTCCATGTCATTCCAGAAAGTATGAACTTCTAGAGGCTTATGTTTAGAGAACTTTTTCAACCAATATGCACTATCACCCAAGTCATTTCCATTCTTTTGCTCAGTCACTATGTTAGTGATGATTCCTGTCCAAGGCCAGACAAAGAGATCATCTTGCTCCTGAGTTCGAGTAACAGGTTTCGGTTCAACCGCACGAGGAGCTTGATCCGATTCACTCGCTAGATCAGTCTCCAAATACTTTGCCAAGGCCAGGTGGTTTGCCTTCTGTTTTGCACTTCTGTTGGCAGAGCCTTTAGCTACTCCTGAAGCATGCTGAAGCAGATCCTTATAGCGATAGTCTTGTTTCTTTTTCCCAGCACAGAAGGGACATCTAAGTGTGCCATTTGTGCCTTTTACTTTATATTTACCAGTCTTCAGTTGTTCATATGGTTTCTCTTTGTATTCAACAATCTCAGATTCACTTATATCTGACTCTTCGTCAGAACTGTAGTCCATCTAACTTGCAAATGAAAACTGAAAAATAAATGTTAGAAAACTGGGATTGAAAAAACTGATATAAATAATACTAGAGATCATCAAAGCAGGAAACTTCCACGATAGACATCTTATAGAAAGTCAATGAACAGAAGTTTTAAATGAAAGGAGGAAAACACAGGGCAACAAAATTAAAAGAGGGAAAAAGAAGAAGAAAAATAAAAGAAAACACAAAGACATCAGAATTATGAAATCAAAGACAAAATAACCACTTCTATAGACTATAGTATGACCATCTTGTAGACAGAAAATTAAGTGTTACATATTTAACTCAAAAGGGCAGAAATCAAATCTAGATTCCACCCTTCATCAGCAAGCACAGTAGATCCATTTTCTTGTGTGCAAAGGTAGACTAGAGGCATAGATTCAAACGTTTGAATAACAACTGAGACAAGATTATTATTAATCATACTAATGCTCTAATTAAATAATTAATTATACAGCAGAACTTTTGTACACATAGTGCAAGATTAAAATTAAAAAAACATGGAGAAAAAAGATATAGAAACCAAAAAAATAATAATAAGTCCAACATTTAAACAATGGTTTCTCCAATTATAGCCCCTCTACAGAATTTTATAAAATCCATATCTATGTCTATATTTATATCTATATCTAAATGTATGAAGAGTCTGTAGACCTTTTTCTTCCCAAAGTGCTACTATTATATTACTTATTTTCCCTCATACTCCACATCATTATTATTTAACAGTAACAATCATAATAAATTCACGTTTTTATCATTTATCAGTCGTAACCAATATAATTAAGTTTTTAGGTTTGTTGTTGTTGGTTGGCTTAGAGGCTAGGTGTTTGTTTCTCCTCAGATATAGAAGAGGAGAGGGGCTGGTGCTCTCTCACCTGGTCTTAAGGTAAGGGTTTAGGGGTCATGGGCTATTTTGTAATTCCAAGGGGGCTTCTGTGGTGGTTTCAAGAAGGGCAATGAAGAGGGGTTATGGCAGTAGTGGGGGTGTTTTAGGTTGGTTTCACCCAAGTATTTGTTAAGTCTGGGTTTTCTTGTTCTTCAAGGCTTTAGGGTGAGGTCTTTTGCTTCAAGAATTTTTTTTGGGTGTTGGCTTGTTGTTTCTCTTTCCTTTTGTTCGTATTCAGTTGCAACTTGTATAGCCCATCTGTACTTTGTGCGCCTTTTCCAAGCACTTTTAATATATTTGTGTTGTTTTCCTACCAAAACAAATAACCAATATAATTAAATTCATACCATTATAATTAAATTCATTTTACTTATTTTGTACTTTGAAGTTCTTAATTTTCTTCTCTGAAGATAAAGAGTTATTACTCCTTTTATTTTATTTTAGTTTTCTGCTCTTCTTTATATTTTTGAAAGGCTTTCATTTACATTGGAATTCATTGGCAGCACTATTTATATTTCCATAGTAAAATTAGTGAATGTTAGTTCAGCTCAATTTGTTTATACATATAATTGTACCATATGACATCCCCAAAATTCTAGCTTGCTGTAGTCCAAAATGAAATCCCAGAATTCAAATTTTCAGCAATAGCATTGACAAGTTAAAAGCATTCAAACAGAAACCCTGGCCCTCTGTTTGGTTTCCAAGAAAATTGAGGAATAAAAGAAAACAGCATTTCCAGTCCTATGTTATCACTTATCATTCACTTCCAATAAAATCAGATAACCCAGGTCAACTAAGCAAAAAAGTCAGTTTGAGTTTTAAGTAGTCACATTTTTTTCTCTCCAACCCAAACCTCCTCGGTGATGAAAATTTTACAATATAAAACTTTTTTACTTTCCTCATATTTTCTCTGCATGTAAACTAAATCTATTTTTGTAGTAGAAAACATTCATAAGTAGAAAAGACCGTCAATCTAACAAAAATTTCAGTCTTAGCTGTAATCCAAACTTGCAATAGTTCCATTGCTGTTCAAAGACAAACCCTAAACTCAAAATTTCCTATAAAGCACCGAAATCCGAACCTCCGTTTGGTTACCAAGAAAATGAAGAAAAATAAAAGCAAACCACATTTTAATTCCTATGTTATCTCTCTCACTTTCTTTGCTGCCAAAAATCCAAACCAAGAAAAGAAAAACGGAACAAAAAAACCAGATTAACTAAAACAAAGAGTCATAAGAGCTTTGGGTAAAGTGCCATTTCCTGTACTCTCGAGCCCTAGATGGTGAAAATTTTGCGATTCAAAATTTTCTTTCATTTTCTCATTATTTTCTCAGCATCCAAAGGAATGTATCCAACCTACAACTATTTTCTCAGCTTTGTAACTAACCTAGAATTCGATGGATTGAAAAGGGAATAGAGATTGGAGCAGTACCTTCAACTCTGAGATCGATCGAACGCAGCTTTTGGAGAAGAAATGATTGAATGCTGCTGTGCAAACTGACATCAGGGCATCATATGCTGGAAAAATAAAATAATAATAAGCATCATAAAGTGATAGTGGGCTGAGCTTCGGCCGGCCCAATGTTGTAACTTTTGGGCTGTGAGTGGGCTGGTTTCTGATACGTCATAAGGATATAGAATTAATTATCAAATGTTGCAGCTCGGATAATTTGATCCGGACGAAAGTCAACTCAAGTTGAATCTAAGAAAGCTAATATCACTTTCCTTACAAGATTTTCAATCCATGACTAATTTATTGGAGTGTGGACCCCGCATTTCGGCTCATGCGTTTCCTACTCGATGGTGAGCTCGATTTTTGTTTGAAAAATTGATTTTATTTGATTATGAAAACTGACTTGGAGTCGCCACTTATTTTTGTTTTATTTTTAAAAAGGGTAAACAAAATAAGAAAGAAAAACCCTAAGTGAGACTCCTTATTTTGGAAAAGACGGTCTGCGAAAAATCGGATCGGGCTCGGGGGTCAGGTTACTTATTGGGAAGGTACGGTGAGGACCATAGCACCCCTCTAAGTCCCTAAAGTCGGGTCTCTACTAATAAAATGAAGCTGATGTGACAATTGATGAGTAAATCAATGAATATCCTGAATGATCATGCACATGTGAGAATCTAAACATGCATATAGAAAATGGCCCGAGCGGGTGCGGATGCGCACTTGAGCAGTGATCCATAAAGCGCTATCAAGAAGAGAAGGTTAGTGCACAATTTAGGAATAATCGCATGTATGTCAAAGAGTAGGGTAAATCAATTATGTATGATAATCAAAGCAAGCGATCAGTCAATCAATCATAAAATCACCTATGCTGGGCCCCCACCAAGGCCCGTTTATTTAGCATGACTTGATGTCACAGATTCCATTATTCTGGAATTATGAAAAAATCGTTCACGCTTATTAAAATCAAGAGGAGCGGAAGATCGTTTGAAAACCAGAGCGGAATTAAAACTATTTGAGAGAAAATTAGACTTTTGAAATTTAATTAAAAAATTGGGATCTTGAATATCACTAGAAAATTTGGAGTTTTGGAGTTTTGGAGTTCATTTGAAGATCAGACTTTCAGAAACTAAATGTGAGAATGAGAATTTTTAGAAATTAAATTTGAACGAGATTGGAAACTTGAAAAAAATTTGAGAGTTCAGGATTTTAAATAAGAGGATGAGTGAATAAGTAAAAGAAATAGAATAACAACGATGGTGAAATAATAAAGATTAGATAAATAATTGCGAAAGATGGATTTTTAGAGACTCGAAGATGTGAATTTAGAGTTTGAAAACTTAAGAATTTATTTGGAGATGGGATCTTTGGTATATGAATAACTGAATAAGTAAATGAACAGGATAATAATAATAACGAAAATAATCATTAAACAGCTGAATGTGAATAGTGGAATTTTTGAGATTGAAAATTAAATTCGGAAAATGGAATTTTGAAAAATTGAACT
>NW_023269763.1:0-128827 GCF_004353265.1 Vitis riparia | reverse complement strand
GATTTAGGATCAAAGTCATTTGAAATCAAATTGAATCTTAGGACCAATATTGCATCCAAAACTTAGATTTTTATTTTTGAAAGTGGATCTCTTAAACCAATTAAATATGATGCTTAATTCTAGTTTTCAATTCTATTTACTTAAAAGCCTATATTTTCATCTTGTAGATTCAACCCTTGTATTTGTTAATAGTAGAATTAAACCAAGGTAACTAATAATCTAGATCCTTCTAAGAATCACTAAGACCTTGGTAAGAATTCCCTATACCTTATCTAGAATGAACTAAGCCAGAAGATTTATTTCTACCAAATTAAACTTGAAAATATAAAGAAAATCATAACATTACCATATTATTATTACTCTTCCTTTGGAATATATTAACATCTCTAAATCCATCAAATTAGCCAACCATGGTGGAAATTTTCTCCTTACAACCCATTTTTGGTTGCCAAGAAAATAGAATAGAAAGATGGATAAGAAAAAGGAAGAAGATTAGAGTTTTATTAAAGAATTTAAGAAGAAAACATCAATCTCTCTCCCCACATTCTATAACTCCCTAAATCCTAAAACAAAGAATATATATATACACACAAACACACATGTATTATGTATGTATGTATGTATGTATGTATAACCCAACCCTAAATGAGATTTGTGACACTTTCTAATAGGCCACTTATTTAAAAAATTCTGTAAAATATCCTAAAATTAAAAAAAAAATTGATTTCTAAATGACCCAAGCTCATCATGCGTTGGTGGGTGCCAAAAATGCCAAATTCAAAGTGGAAAAGATTTAGGCTTGAAGTGGTAGTAATTGAATTCATTTTGGAGTGCAAATTTGAATTGGAGGTTGGTTTCTTCCCTTGCGTAGTGGGTGAATTCGAATTTGGGAAAAATTCAAATTCAACATTAGTTTTACCCAATTGACTTCAATTACCCATAACCTCCTCGTTTCAGCTCTAATTTATGAACCAGTTGAAGCCTTTCTAATTCCCATCATTGAAATAATATGTAGCTAGACCCAAAATTATATCAAGAAGTGCTTTGTATTTCACATTAAAGTGAAAGTATGTGTTGTCGGATTTAAAATTCCAATTTTCAATTTAATATTTGAGCAATGGCCTCCAACCTTCCTTTCCATGTTTGCTTGTTCTCTAACCATCTCCATAACATTCATTGCTCATCTTTCATGCCTATGACTCACTTGTTTTACTCTTGCTTAGGTCTCCTCATGTTCCACAAGTTTCAAGTCTCTCATTTATGCATATTTAACCACATACTCTACTATGGGTGAAAATGACTCTTGCAACTTGCATTCTTTTCATCTTTTAAACTTTCAATTAAGCTTAAAATAAAATTTAGATCTTTAACTAGGGTATAGCATCAATTTAAGTTAAGATTGATGATTTGAGCTATTTATATCCCATAAATCTAGTCATTATGTGTCATTAGAGCACATATTTAAGCTCCAATCATACACCTAAAAGATGCTTCATGCAATTTTTGGTCCATAACTCCATACAAATTATGTAGTAGGAAGATGCTATAAGGTAAGAGCATGATTTCTGATGTTAGGATAGATGGAAAAGCCCAAAGCAATAGAGTATGTTGTTTATTCCCTTAGATGGATGACCACAAAATAAGCTCTTTGGTAGTGTGTTCTAGAGTAGCAAAACCTCGAAGACCATGTTGACATAAGGTGGCCATGTGTAGTGGGCTTGTATATAATTGATGGATATATAGACAAACACATAAGCAAAGACCCATGATTGCTTTTTCTTTTTTTTTTTCTTTTTTTTTACATCTCCTACTTTTCTTTTATTGTTATTATGATTGTGCTATGGTAGTTTTTTTACATCAAAATTATTATATGATATGTTTTAGAATTGGTTTTACCTTAGACTAACCATTAACATTTGTGCATTGTGTCTACTCACCATACTTTTGTTTTCTTTATTTAGTACAATTTTTTTTTTCATATGAGAAGCATGTAAATCCATTTGCTCTTTTAAGCAAGGAAGAAGGTTATAAAATAGTAGTATGGTTTTTTATGACGGGATAAGTGGTAAAGCCCAAAACGGTAGAGTATGGTTTATTTTTTCCTTTAGATGGATGAATAGAAGATGAGCTCCTTTGTAGTGTAATCTAGGGTAGCAAGACCCCAAGGACTGAGGTAATGTAGAGTGGCCACATGTAGTGGACTTATGTATTGCCGATGGATTGACAAAGCTATAAGTTAAAACCTATGATTGCACATTTTACATCTAATTGTCCTAAAATGCTATTATGACTATGCTATGGTAGCTTTTATACACCAAAATTAGTATATGATATGTTTTAAAATTGATTTTACCTTGAATTAAGTATTAACACTTGTATAGTGTGACTATTTACTAGATTGTTGTTCACTCTTTTTTATCTTTTTTCTTTTTATGAAGATGAAAAGCTTATAAGTCTAGTCGAAGTTGAGTTAGAGTTACAATCATTTTTAAAGAGTAAGCCTTAGGGCTTATAACCCATCAGCTTATTGGGTTATCCTTATTTATGCTAATCGTGTTTCTTTTTCCTTTTTCAGGTATTTTGCTATACTTTTAGGTTATAGTCAATCATAAAACCTAAACTATTGTTACCCATTTATGTTTCTACTTTTCTCTACCAACATATATATCAATTTCTTTTCTTTATTATTTTAGTATACTCTTGTTCCATCTGTTAAGCTAGTAATCCTATTACGAAATTCAATTTGTAGAAGACTCACTTTGTTCTAGCAAACCCTTAGGGTAAGACAGTTACAATTAATACCAGAACTTAGGTTATAGATTCTATAGAGTTCTTTAAACCTATGATACTCATCTAGAATCACATAGACCATTTTGGAGTGTCATCTAGTAGGAAAACATACTAGGATGTTGTAGACTATGCTCACAATTCGGTTTATTAGTTCCATACTATTTGGTTAGTGTTAAACAAATATGTGCATTAATCTTAAAGTCTTTAATTTTGATAAATGGAATGTTATTAGAGTTAGTATGAGAACTTCCTTAGTTTGAAACCAAGTATGAATCAAATTATCATTCTTAGATCTAAGAAAGCTTTGTAGAACTCAATGTTCTTATGTCATAAGAGTGAGATGCGCCAACGTCGAACTAATAAATAAATAGAAAGTATTCTACTTATATAATTACCTTATAAACAAACCATTACATATTTAATACTAGTAATAAACTTAAATATGTAATTTTTTTTTCTCCAAATTGAACACTATGGTGAGACCATATATATCTTCAACTAGACCACCAATTGATAAAAGGCCCCAAGTATGGATGGTTTTATAAGGATCATGGGGGGTGTGGCTATTGTGGTCAAGCAACTTGATCTAGGTACACTATTAAACAAGTTAGCTACTTTGAGCAATTTAGATGTTTTCGGCTACAAATATTATCAAGAGCATTGGTCCATTTAGAGCTGAAGCTTGGACATTTTTGCATGAGAAGTTATTTTCTATAATGAGATGTTTAAAGGGATTAGCTACCTTCATGCTAGAGGGAAATGTTGGTCAATGGTGGTGTCTGACTAAGTCAATGTTGTTAAAGAGATTACTAGTCACTTGACCAACACTTGTGTAATGTGGCTATTTTCCAAATTGTTGTTCAGTCATTTTCCCTTTTTTTATTTTTTTAATGGGGAGCCTTATTCTTTTTTTTTTTCTTTTTTTTAATGGGGAGCCTATAAGTCTAGTTGAAGTAAGTTAAAGCCAAAGCTAGTTTTTAAGAGTAAGCCTTCGGGCTCATAACCCAATAAGTTATCCTTAATTATGTTGGTCATGTTACATTTTTCTTTTTAAGACATTTTGCTACTTTTAGGTTGTACTCAACCATTAGACCTAAACTATTGTTACTCATTTATTCTTCCTCCTTTCCCTAAACTTGTATTCAACTTTTCTCTACCAATATATATATATATACACACACACTCTTGTTCCATCTGGTTAGATAGTGATCCTACTATAAAATTTAGTTTGTAGAAGGCTCACTATCTTCTAGCGCACCCTTAGGGCAAGATAGTTACAATTGGTACTATAACTTAGGTTATAGGTTTTATAGACTTTGAACCTATAATACTCATCTAGAATCACATATACCACTATGGAGTGTCATCTATTAGGAAGATAGAATAGGATGCTATAGACTACGCTCACAATCTAGATTATTAGTTCAACACTATTTGGGTAGCGTTAAACATACATATACATTTATCTTAAAGCCTTTAACTTTGATAAAAAGAATGTTAGTAGAAATGGTAGGAGAACTTTCTTGGTATAAAACCAAGAAAGAATCAAATTATCATTCATAGATTAAAAAAAAAAAAAACCTTCATAGAACTCAATGTTCTAATGTCATGTGAGTGAGATGAGATGACATGACGTATAACTAATAAATAAACAAAAACATAGTACTTAAAAATATTTAATATCAAACCCAAGAAATTGATAACTAAATTACCTTATATATGAACCATTATAGATTGAATAATAGTGTTAAACCTAAAATAAGTATTTTTTTTAATCTAAATTGGTCACTATGGTGAGACCATAGTGTCCAAAGCAAAAGCAAGTCGAGGTATTGATATTGAGTTGTAATGAGAGAAATGATGAAGTGTCCGAAAGCAGGTGTTGGTTCGCGATAGAATCGAAATCCTTTGAGATTTCGATTGATCAAGCGGAAGGGAGGTTAGTGGGTACGATCACGAAGAGGGGAAGAGGCTTTGTGGAGTGGATTAAATTTGGTGCTAAAAGCCTATCCCGGTTACTAGAAGGGGTAGAGGAATTTTTCAACATTGCCGAAAGAAGGAAGGACTCTAAGACGTGGTTAGAAGAAGGAAGAAGTTTCTGTTTGGCACTAATGAGGAATACAGTACGTCGCTTTTTACTTTGCTCTGTCCGCTCTACGAATGGACGAAGGTTTTCTCTCGTGTTCCCTAAAAGAAGAGGGCTGGTGAGATGGTAGGTCTTGCTAGCCAATAAACTCAGAAGTCTTGGGATCATGTCTCCTCTTGTTAGCCTAAAGAACCCGAAATGGTCGTCTCCTCTCAAGGTTTGACTAATAGTCCTGTTAGAGGATTGTCTTATGCTGAAGCAGCTAAGCTTGGTCGCAGGGGAGTAGGAGAGAAAGTGTGGCTCCAGATTGGGGGGATAAACTCTTTCAACAAACTACAGGATTTAAGGCATTGTCTTGTGGGGAAATGGGGAGATGGGAAGTCCATTTCTCTGTCTTCCCTAAGAATCTAGCTAAGGCCTACTGGAGTTTGAAAGATGAGATTCACCTTGCTTTTCTTGGAGACTCTCTCATTCTTTTTGAGTTTGAACTCTTTTCGGGGGTAGAGCGGATTCTCTCAAAAGGACCTTGCTTTTATAGGAGGAAAAGACTTTGACTAGATAAATGGGTCCCTGAGGCTGGTTGTGTCAGAGAAAATGTGGAGGTGGGTGAAGTGTGGGTAAGACTGTTAGGCAGTCCCCTCTTTCTCTAGGACAATGCCTTTTTCAAACAGTTTGGCGATGCTTGTGGGAGTTTTGTAGCGGTTAATAAGGACACTACTGGGTGTCGAAATTTAAACTGGGCGAGGATTTTGGTGAGAATAGTTGGCAAGAACGCTCCTAGTAGCTTGCAGCTTATGGTGCAAGAGCGATGTTTTTCCATTTGTTTATGGTGGGAGTTGTCCCATCGGGTTTCGGTGGTGGAACCATGCAGAGGTGGCCATAAGCTGAAGATTAGGGATGACTCAGAGTGTGCTTCACGCGCAAGGGCGAAAGTGGAGTTGGTCACTTTCTTAAAGGAAAAAGGTCTAGCCCGTGTGTTGCATTTGGAGCAGAGTAGGGGAGCTGGTGATGTGACGTAACTTTGGTCTTCTAATCCTATACCATAGAGGGATGGTTCTGAGCCATTGTTTGAAAAGATGGAGTTAGGTCTATCTTCGGGTGGGGAAAATGCCCAACAACTTAGGGTTGGCCCAAGTGTGAAGGAGATGTCTTTAGGAGCCTTTGTCCAAAACAAGGATTTGGACCAAGTTATTGGGATGGGCCTACTTCCAGAGTCAAGACAGATGGATGAGATGGGTTGTTTGACTAAAGCCCAAGGGGCCTTAGTGGGCTCTGATGGCTCGTTTAGGAGATTAGAAGGATTGGCCCACATTCTTTCCTCTTTTGAAAGGGCCTCTATGGTCTTATAAAGAGTGGTTTCGATACAGGGAAATGAAGGCAAACCTCGCGAGCCCCAACTTTCTATGGAAAATGTCAAGTTTGTTATTGAGCAATGAATTCCTCTTGGTTTTTATGCTTTGAGTTCAGATGCCACGAATGACGCATTGATGGAAGAGGCCTCTCACTTTCCAGGTTATATTCCCTCTGTTCTTTCTCTCGGGGGGGACGAGTTATTCTCTTCTACTCTTTCTCCTTCTTCTTTGCCCTCCAACGCTAAAGCCTTGGGACTTTTGGTCTGTTTGGGAGGATTTGGGTGGCTTTTCGATGGATGATGATGCTTTGGAGCCAGGGCCTTTGTGTATTGTCCAACTAGAGGGCTCGGAGATCAGTGTCCCTCTCACCTTGGGTGTTTCGGGGATAACGAAAGCGAGGAAGGTGCAATCGAGGACGCCTTCTCCGACGAGACTTTTGGAAGATTGCTATCGTTCAGTAGGTTTGTGGGTTGTCGATGGATGGCTTCGAAAATGAAATCTTGACTATAATTCGAAGTTTAGAGTGTAGAAAAAGGGGCAAAGATTTTGTGCAAAGAGGAAAAAAGAATCATTTCCTTAGGTCAAGAGTTGAGAGAGAGTTACGAAAGCTAGAGTGATCCATTAAGTATAGGTCCCCCTTAGGTTCAGGAAAAATGAGTGGGAAATTTGTTGGAGAGTGTTCAATAAGTGTTGATGTTAATTAGAATTCTCTCTTGAAATGTCAGGGGAATAAATGATAAGGATAAAAAAAAGGTAGTGAAGGCCTTTTTAAGGTTACAAAGGGCAGACCTAGTTTGTTTGCAGGAGACAAAATGCAAACTCATGTCAGATTTGGTAGTGAGAAGTTTGGGTTTTGGTAGATTCGTGAATTGGTGAAATGTACACTCCAGATGACAGGCAGGAGGCATCTTAGTTTTCTGGGATTGCAGAGTGTTGGAGCTTCTTGAGATGGAAACAGGGCAGTATTCCATATCGTGTCGGTTCAAAAATTGCGATGACAATTTCATTTGGATTTTTACCTGTGTTTATGGGCCAATCCATTATTCTGAAAGAGAATTCCTGTGGTCTGAACTTGGGAATATTAAGGGTTTGTGGAGTGATCCTTGGTATGTCGGTGGTGATTTCAATATGGTTAGATTGCCCAGCGAAATGAGAAATTGCCTAAATTTGTCTTCGGCAATGAGGCGTTTTTCAGAGGTAATTGATGAGTTGTAGTTGAGGGATCTACCTCTGGCTGGGGGCTCTTACACTTGGTGTGGAGATTTAAATAACAAATCAGCTTCTAGACTCGATCGTTTTTTGGTCTCAGAAGACTAGGAGAGTCACTTTTCCAACCTTTCTCAAAGCTTGTTTCCTAAACCCACTTCTGATCATGCTCCTATTTTGTTAGATGGAGAAAGAATTAGAGGCAGAAAAACCCATTTTCACTTCAAAAATATGTGGTTGAAAGTGGAGGAGTTCAAAGACTTGGTTAGGAAGTGGTGGACTTACTACAATTTCAGCGAATCCTATAGTCACATTCTTGCTTGTAAGTTAAAGGCTCTTAAGCAGGATCTGAAAGTGTGGAATAGAGAGGTGTTTGGAAATGTCTCTTTGAATAAAAACATCGCTCTTAGTTAGATTGGTTTCTAGGACGCCAAGGAAAGAGACTGTGGTCTCTCTTTAGAGGATAGTGAGGCCAGAAGACGGGTAGTGGAGGAGTTCAGCAAGTGGGCAATCTTGGAAGAGATCTCTTTAAGGAAAAAGTCAAGAGAATTGTGGTTGAAAGAATGTGATAAAAATTCAAAGTTTTTTCACAAGATGGCTAATGCTCGAAGAAGAAAGAATTTTCTTTTTTCTATTACAATGGATGGTAGGAAGTTGAACGAGGAGACTGAGATAAATGAGTGGGTGGTTAATGCATTCCATAATATTTTGTCAGAAAAAATGGATTGGAGACCAAGTATTTCGGGGCTGCATTTTTCTTCCTTGGATAGTGTTCAGACGGGGCTCCTTGAAGAGGCCTTTTCTATGGAAGAGGTCCAAACAGTAGTCTTTGGTTTGAATGGGGATAAAGCCCCTAGACCGCATGGGTTTACTTTAGCTTTTTGGCAATTTTGTTAGGACATAGTCAAACACGAAGAATGGGCTTTTTTGCTGAATTTCACAATTCTGGCCGTTTTGAGATAGGCTTAAACTCCACCTTTATTATTCTCATTCCTAAGAAAGGGGGTACAGATGATTTGAAGGATTTTCATCCTGCAAGCCTGGTGGGGAGTCTTTACAAGATTCTAGCTAAAGTTCTAGCTAATAGATTGAAAAGAGTGGTGGGAAATGTGATTTCGAACTCCCAACATGCCTTTATGGGAGACAGACAAATTTTGGATGTTGTCCTTATTGTTAGGAAGTGTCTCAAATTCCTAATTAGTATAGATTCCTTTTTGTAAAGAATATTATATAGAATATTTCTAAGTTGATATATTATTGTAATATTAGACTTCCTTATAGAATAAGGAAGATTGTTGGAAATATCTCTATAAATATTCTAGATCATGAGGGGAAAAAGTTATGAGATGGAGATGGGCTTGTAGAGACTATACGAGGTGGATAGAGATGTGAGGAAAAACGGGAGGTACCCGGTGGAGCGAGAAGACTCGTAGTAAGGTATGGATACAAGGAGTGGGGAAACATGGGATGTTTCGGGAACCTAATAATTGTATCTAGTTTTGTCCTCTATAATATTCTCTATTGTATAGTGGAATCATTCTCTCTCATCCGTGGACGTAGGTATGGTTGGTCAAACCACGTTAAAACCTCGTGTACCGTATGTGTGATTGTTTTATCTTTGTGTTCTTGAACTAACATTGTTGGCATCAAAGCTTTTGCTGTCGCAACAACTGGTATCAAAGCTTGGATTGAAGATTTCTGGAAGAGTAAAATATCACAAAGCACACAAGATGAAAACAAAAGGAATTTTCACTGAAGGTGGAGTCGATTGCTCTTTCATGGTGATATGATACAAAAAGGTTTGTGTCATGGAGAGATTGAAGATTAACTTCATGGAATTTGGTCCAAGGTGGAGATTGTTAGGAAGTGTCCCAAATTCCTAATTAGTATAGATTCCTTTTTGTAAAGAATATTATATAGAATATTTCTAGGTTGTATCAGAGCCTCGAGTTAGGTTTGAGTGGGAGTAATGGCAGAGGAAGCAGGAAAAGCGTCTGGAATAGAAAAGTTTGATGGCACAGACTTTGCGTATTGGAGGATGCAGATTGAAGATTATCTCTATGGGAGGAAATTGCATCTGCCTCTTTTGGGGACAAAACCTGAGAGTATGAAGGCTGAGGAATGGGCGCTTCTTGACAAACAGGTTCTAGGAGTTATTAGGTTAACTCTGTCTAGGTCTGTTGCACACAATGTTGTAAAGGAGAAGACCACAGCAGATCTGATGAAGGCTTTGTCTGGTATGTATGAAAAGTCGTCCGCAAACAATAAGGTGCATCTGATGAAGAAATTGTTCAATTTGAAGATGGCTGAGAATGCATCAGTAGCACAACATCTGAATGAATTTAATACAATCACAAATCAATTGTCGTCTATAGAAATTGATTTTGATGATGAGATTCGTGCTCTGATCGTCTTGCCTTCTTTGCCAAACAGTTAGGAGGTAATGAGGATGGCAGTAAGCAATTCTACAGGAAAGGAAAAGCTCAAGTACAATGATATACGAGATTTAATTCTGGCTGAGGAGATTCGCCGAAGAGATGTAGGTGAAACCTCAGGATCTAGTTCTGCCCTAAACCTTGAGACAAGAGGCAGAGGTAATGACAGAAATTCAAACCAGGGTAGATCAAAATCCAAAAATTCTAATCGGAACAGAAGCAAATCTAGATCAGGCCAACAAGTACAATGTTGGAACTATGGGAAAACAAGTCACTTTAAAAGGCAATGCAAAAGCCCTAAGAAGAAGAATGAAGATGATTCCGCTAATGTTGTAATAGAAGAGGTATAGGATGCATTACTTCTTGCAGTAGACAGTCCACTTGATGATTGGGTTTTGGATTCAGGAGCTTTGTTTCATACCACTCCACACCGAGAAATCATACAAAATTATGTTGCAGGTGATTTTGGTAAGGTGTATTTGGCTGATGGTTCAGCCTTGGATGTTGTGGGTCTGGGAGACGTCCAGATATCGTTGCCCAATGGGTCTGTTTGGTTACTAGAGAAGGTTCAACATATTCCTAACCTGAGGAGGAATTTGATTTATGTTGGACAACTTGATGATGAAGGACATGCAATACTATTTGTTGGTTGTACTTGAAAAGTTACAAAGAAAGCTAGGGTATTAGCTCGTGGAAAGAAGACTGGTACTCTGTATATGACCTCATGTCCAAGAGACACAATTGCAGTTGCTGATGCAAGTACTGATATAAGCCTATGGCACCGTAGACTTGGTCACATGAGTGAGAAAGGGATGAAGATGCTATTGTCAAAAGGAAAACTACCAGAATTGAAGTCCATTGATTTTGACATATGTGAAAGTTGCATCTTAGGAAAGCAAAAAAATGTGAGCTTCTTGAAAACTGGCAAAACACCGAAGGCTGAAAATTTGGAACTTGTACACACTAATTTGTGGGGGCCTTCTCCGGTTGCATCCCTTGGTAGTTCAAGGTACTACATCACTTTTATTGATGACTCAAGTAGAAAGGTATGGGTTTATTTTCTAAAAAATAAATCTGATGTATTTGAAACTTTTAAGAAGTAGAAGGTCATGGTTGGGACAGAAACAGGTTTAAAAGTAAAATGTTTGAGGTCAGATAATGGAGAAGAGTACATAGATGGAGGGTTCAATGAGTATTATGCTACAAAGGGAATTAGGATGGAGAAGACCATTCCTAGGACACCACAGCAGAATGGTGTGGCTGAGCGCATGAACAGAACTCTCAATGAGCGTGCTAGAAGTATGAGGTTGCATGTTGAACTACCAAAAACTTTTTGGGCTGATGCTGTTAGCACTACAGCTTACCTGATAAACCGAGGACCATCAGTTCCCATGGAATTCAAACATCCTGAGGAGGTTTGGAGTGGTAAAGAGGTGAAGTTTTCACATTTAAAAGTTTTTGGTTGTGTTTCTTATATTCATATTGATTCTGATGCTCGTAGTAAACTTGATGCAAAGTCAAAAATATGTTTTTTCATTGGCTATGGTGATGAGAAATTTGGCTATAGGTTTTGGGATGAACAAAACAGGAAAATCATCAGAAGTAGAAATGTGATATTTAATGAACAGGTTATGTACAAGGACAGGTCAACTGTAGTGTCAGATGTTACAGAGATAGATCAAAAGAAATCTGAGTTTGTCAACTTAGATGAATTGACTGAAAGTACTGTCCAGAAAAGGGGTGAAGAAGATAAGGAGAATGTAAATTCACAGGTAGATCTTAGTACACCTGTAGCTGAAGTTCGCAGATCTTCTAGGAACATTAGACCTCCGCAACGTTATTCACCTATTTTAAATTATCTCCTGTTGACTGATGGTGGTGAGCTAGAGTGTTATGATGAAGCCTTGCAAGATGAGAATTCAAGCAAGTGGGAGTTAGCCATGAAAGATAAGATGGATTCCTTGTTGGGGAAACATGGGAACTGACTGAATTGCCAATAGGAAAGAAGGCTTTGCACAACAAGTGGGTATACAGAATAAAGAATGAGCATGATGGTAGCAAACGGTACAAGACCAGATTAGTTGTTAAAGGGTTCCAACAGAAGGAGGGCATTGACTATACAAAGATATTTTCTCCAGTTGTGAAAATGTCAACAATCAAACTTGTACTAGGAATGGTGGCTGGAGAAAACTTACATCTTGAGCAGTTAGATGTGAAGACAGCATTCCTTCGTGGTGACTTGGAGAAAGACCTTTACATGATTCAGCTAGAAGGGTTCATTGTTCAGGGACAAGAGAATCTAGTCTGCAAACTGAGAAAAAACTTGTATGGCCTTAAACAAGCTCCTAGACAGTGGTACAAGAAGTTTGACGGTTTTATGCATAGAATTGGGTTCAAGAGATGTGAAGCTGATCACTGTTGTTATGTTAAGTCTTTTGACAATTCTTATATCATATTACTATTGTATGTGGATGATATGCTTATGGTAGGGTCTGACATTGAGAAGATTAATAATCTGAAGAAACAATTGTCCAAAAAGTTTACAATGAAGGAGTTGGGAGCTGCAAAGCAAATCCTTGGTATGAGAATCATTAGGGACAAGGCTAATGGTACATTGAAGCTTTCACAGTCAAAGTATGTGAAGAAAGTTCTTAGCAGGTTCAACATGAATGAAGCTAAACCAGTGAGCACACCCTTGGGTAGTCATTTCAAACTAAGCAAAGAACAATCACCGAAGACAGAAGAAGAAAGGGACCATATGAGCAAGGTGCCCTATGCCTCAGCTATTGGCAGCTTGATGTATGCTATGGTGTGTACAAGGCCAGACATTGCACATGCAGTGAGAGTTGTGAGCAGATTCATGAGTAAGCCTGGAAACAGCATTAGAAGGCAGTCAAGTGGATTCTAAGATATCTAAAAGGTTCATTAGATACATGTCTTTGCTTCACAGGTGCAAGTTTAAACTGCAGGGTTATGTAGATTCTGATTTTGCTGGTGATATTGATAGTAGAAAGAGTACTACTGGGTTTGTTTTTATTCTAGGTGGTAGAGCTATATCATGGGCTTCAAATCTATAGAAGATTGTTACTTTGTCTACTACAGAAGCTGAGTATGTTGCAGCAACTGAAGTTAAAAAGGAGATGATTTGGCTACATGGTTTCTTAAATGAATTGGGTAAGAAGCAGGAGATGGGCATTCTACACAGTGATAGTCAAAGTGCAATTTTTCTTACCAAAAATTCGGCTTTTCATTCAAAGTCGAAGCATATACAAACAAAATACCACTTTATCCGTTATCTTGTTGAAGATAAACTGGTAATACTTGAGAAGATTTGTGAATCTAAGAACCCGGCAGACATGTTGACTACAGGTGTCACTATTGAGAAGTTGAAGTTGTGCGCATCTTCAATTAGTCTTCTAGCTTGAGAACAGGAGGATGAGTTGCAGGGATGAGGGATTGTCTCTTGGAGGATAGCGGTTTGATGTTGGTGATTGGACTAGTCTCCAAGTGGGAGATTTGTTGGGCTTTATGGAGCCTAGTTTTGTTTGATCCGGTTTGACAATCCAACCCGAATAATATTGCATGGCTTTTTAATGGGAGATTTATTGAGGTCTGTTGGGCTCATTTAGCCCATTATGGAACCACCTTTTGTAATTAGGGTTTTTTAGTGTGGTGTGATTACTGTGTTATATATAGAGAGAAAATATTGTAGCCGTCGTGGTTGTACTCTGTATTCTTCCCTGATAATAGTGATATCCCTACAACTCCGTGGACGTAGGCAAATTGCCGAACCACGTAAATATTGTCTTGTGCGTGTGATTGTTTTTTCTTTGGCGTGTGTTTTCTCTATTTTTGTTTCTCACAGGTTGGGAATTCAGTTTAATTCCCTACACTTATAGCAAATGAGGCCTTAGATTCAAAAATAAAAAGTGCAAATAGTGGAATTATTTGCAATATGGATATTGAAAAAGCATATGATCATTTGAATTGGGGTTTTTTATTAGCAATATTGGATAAGATGGGGTTTGGGACTAAATTGGTGAATTGGATGAGATGGTGTATTTCTTTAATCTGTTTCTCAATCTTGCTTAATGGTTTTCATGTAGGTTTTTTCCAAAGTTCTAGAGGCCTAAGATAGGGAGATCCTCTTTTTCCTTTCCTTTTCATTTTAGCAATGGAGGCGTTGTCTTTTATATTGAAGAGGGCTTTACAAGGAGGCTTTCTTGAGGGTTTCATGAATGGTGGGAGAGGAGGTGAGGGTGTGGTTGTATCTCACCTTTTATTTGCTGATGACACACTAGTTTTTTGTGCTGCAAGCAATGAGCATGTAGAGATCTTAAGTTGGGCTTTTATGTGATTTGAAGCGATTTTTGGGCTAAAAAGCAATCTTCACAAAAGCGAGCTGATTCCAGTGGGGATGGTTCTAAATTTTAAGGACTTGGCTAGGGTGTTCGGCTGCAAAGTGGGTTTTCTTCCTTCTTGTTATTTAGGTCTGCCTTTGGGAGCTGTTTTCAAATCATCTTGGGTTTGGGATGTAGTGGATGAGAGATTTCAAAAAAAAGGCTCGCTTTGTGGAAGAGACAACATTTGTCCAAATGAGGAATGTGGACTTTGGTAAAAAACACTCTTTCTAACCTCCCAATTTACTTTATGTCCTTATTTATCATTCCTCGTAAGGTGAGCCTAAGATTGGAAAAGATTCAAAGAGACTTCCTTTAGGGGGGAAGAGTTTCTCAAAGTAAGCCGCATTTGGTGAATTAGTCTATTGTTTGCACGGAGAAAAAGAATGGAGGCTTAGGTATCAGAAACCTTTCTAGGCTGAATAAGGCTCTTCTTGGAAAATGGTGTTGGAGATTTGCTTCGAACAAGATTCTTTATGGAAACAAGTGATTGTAAGGAAGTTTGGAGATGAAGAAGGACATTGGTGCTCTAGTGCTTCAAGGGAAAGTCATGGAGTGGGGCTTTGGAAGGCGATTAGGAATGGGTGGATAGAGTTTAGCAAAATGGTGGCTTTTAAGGTGGGGAATGGTAGAAGAGTGTGGTTTTGGAATGATAGGTTGTGTGGAGAGGATTCTTTGGAAGAGTCTTTTCCAAGACTGCACTCTCTTACCTCCTTTAGGGATGCTTGGGTAGCTCAGTTATGGGATCAGTCCAGGAATTTGGGTTATTGGAACCCTGTATTCACAAGACTTAATAATGATTGGGAAATGGAAGAGGTGGAAACTTTTTTCAGTAGGTTACATGGTCATGCACTTAGAAGGGGGGATGAGGATGTCATGTCTTGGAGGGTTTCAAAGAAAGATTTCTTTACAATTAAGTCTATCTTTTCATCCCTAGCTCCATGCATCGGTAGAGAGTTCCCTTCAAGCTTAGTTTGGAATCCTTGGGTTCCAAAAAGAGTCAGCTTTTTTGCTTGGGAGGCTAGCTAGGAAAGAATTCTAACTATGGATCAACTAAAAAGGAGGGGTTGGGGCCTACCAAGTAGGTGCTATTTGTGTAAAGCGAATGAAGAATCAGCAAATCATGTGCTTATTCATTGTCCCAAGACAACTATATTTGGCACCTTATTTTTGCTCTTTTTGGTGTTCATTGAGTTTTGCCCAATTCTATCAAGGAAACCATTCTTGGTTGGAACGACACCTTTGTTGGAAAGAAAATAAAAGAAAAGACATGGAATGCAACCCCTTTATGCTTATTTTGGACTTTGTGGAAGGAAAGAAATAGAAGAATCTTTGAACATATTGAACTAGTGGATCAAGTTATTTTACAGTCTTTTTTGTACATGTTTTCATATTGGGTTAGGGTGCATGTAGATTGTACTCCATCGTCCATTTTCGATTTCATTGATTGGTTGGGTTGTAAGTAAGAGATTTTTTTATTTTTTTTTTCTTCCCCCTTTGGCCTTGTTGCCTTGTATACATCGTGTATACTTTTCAGGTGTACTTCAAGCTTTCTTAATACAATTGCTTTTACTTATCAAAAAAAAATTGAGTTGTAATGTGGAAATCGTGGACCAAGCCCTAGAATGGGGAGAGGGATACAATATATATGTGGGGACCAGAGTTTCCAAAGAAGGCTAGAGTTGGGGCCCTCACCTAGAGTTTAGATATTGCATCAAACCATATTTTAACCCTTGTAGTAACAAATAGCTTCCTAGGCATACTACCTCCCACCCTCGCCAACAAACATAGGTTGGTAAACCACAATTTTAAAGCTTTGTGAATTTCAAAACTAACATTTTTAGTATTTAATGAATTAAATTATTAAAAATATGTGTAGTGACTAAAATATGAATGAAAAATTTTAGCCATTTTCTTTATTTTTGCATAAAAATTAACATTTAATTTTACCATTTTAAACCTAATTATAAGAATTTTTATTTTTTTTAATCTTATTCAAAAGTAATAATCTTTTTTTATTGTTTTAACTAAATTTAACAAAACATATATATGATAATAAGTTTCTATTTCTTTGCTTTTAAGTGTAAAGTTGATATTTAACATATGATTTAAAACCTTATTAAATAGTTTAAAATATCATTAAAAGAATACTCTAATGATTGAAAATTAAATTTTAAAAATCCCTTAAATAATGGTTACTCCTAAATAAAATATAGTAATTCTCATAAAAGAAATGAACTTATCTTACATTTTAAAAGTGTCTTCTAATTTATTTTTATTTTTTTTAATTTTAAGGTAATACAAATATTTAAATATCTTCAAAATTTTCAAATAATTTTTAGAAAATATCATATTTTCAAAATTTTTTATATCTTATAAACTACTCCTATTCCTATATTTGAAAACATAAAAGAGAAATAAGTGAACATGGAAACAATGGTTTTCGATTTTTGTTGAACAAAAAGATTATTGTAGGCACAGCGTGCCTGCAATGTGGGTCAAACACGCATTGTATTTTAATAACCTCTAAATGTCTTTTTCCCGATATATCGCATGGTCAATGCGGGTCAAACGCGTTACAGAGCCCAAATCAAAAGATTTAGGGTTCACCCACTTACCATGTGGGCTAACTTACCCTTTGATATATGATATGCAATAAATTTATATATACTTAAACTCATTTTATAAAGAAAATATTAAAAGAATATTTTAAAGAGCAAATTAATTATAATTATTTTATAATTAAATGCAAAATCTTTTAATTAATTACCAAAAATATAAAAATTATATAATTTTCTTCATAATTTTTTAATATCATTAATAATTAATTAAATATTAAAAAATTATATATATTTCATAATTTATTTTATATTGTTTAATACAATTGAATTAAATGGATCATATTTTAATACTAATATATATTTTAAAATTAGACATATTATAATCAAATATCATAATATTAGGTGTAATTTAATAATAAATGTACACTTATAAAATTCATATTTTTATCGATACACATGATATTATTATCAAATATGATAAATCATGTTATACATATATCAAAATTTTCAATAAAATAACTTTAAAATGTCTATTATACTTCTAATTATATTATTATGAGGTTTTCCTTACATTTTCATGAGTTTTTAATAATTTTAAGCTTACCGATATTTTTTTCCAAAATATCCGCCGATATATCTCCGATATATCGGATATATCCTTAAAATCGAAGTACCGATATATCCGTGATTACCGATATTTTCATCATTGGGCACAACATATGTTAATATTACCTTAAATAATGATTATTTAATTAAAATGATTATTTGATTAAAATGGTCATTATAAATTCAATTTTAGAAATTTAATTTTTTATTATTTTTAAATGTTTTTATTATTTTTAAAAATTAATTATTTTTAAAAATGTTTATATATAAATATTTGAAATAACAAAATGTATTTATATAAATAATTAATTACTTTTTCAGGAAAAATACGACAACGTTTAGGATTTTGGAATTATTCCGAATTAATTTTTTAAATAAGCGTTAAAAGGGTAGAATAGTACATTCACCGGGAAAAGTGTCAGTGTGAGCGGATGGAAGAGAGTCCCCTCACGTGACCCTCTGGTTGTTCTCTTTCCTCGTCCAAAACCCTAAACCCCTGCAAATCCATCTCGATTCTCTGCTCTGCAACTAATGAGTCTCTGCCCAGCGGTTTCTAGGGTGTCTAGGGTTTTGATTTGAGGTGCTTTGGTCTCTATATGCCAAATCCAGGTAATTTCTCTTGTAAGATCATTCTTTTTTTGAATCAATCTCTGTTGAAATGGTTAAGCTTCCTTTCAAGAGTTTGCTTTGTTTGATGCAAAAACGTTTCCTCACAACATCTCCAACCCTGTATATATCTTCGTTGTCTTCTTCATCTTCAATATTATTATCACCATCGTATACAGCCCAATTTCTTGTGAAATCTTGTGGGCTTCCCTTGGACTCTGCCATTTCCATCTCTCAGAAGCTCAACCTTGATGAAAACAAACCGCAAAAACATGAGTCTGTGCTCGAATTACTCAAATCTCTTGGATTCTCCAATACCCATATTGCAAAACTTGTGTCAAGGTATCCCCTGATCCTCCAATCCCAAGTAGATAAGCTCAAGCTTAAAATAGAGTATCTCCATGACAATGGCTTAGTGGGTCCGGTCCTTCATGAGCTTATTGTGTCTAATCCAAATATTTTGAGGCGAAGCTTGGATAAACATATAAAACCGTCACTCGATTTTCTCAAGGAGTTCCTTGAAACCAATGAGAAGATTGTAACAGCTATAAAGCGCGGATCATGGTTGTTAAGCTTCGATCTGAAGGGAATTTTGAAGCCAAACACTTTTCTTTTGATAAAAGAAGGGGTCCCTCGTAAAAGAATATCGCAATTGATTACATTACAACCGAGGGCTATAATGCAAAATGTTGATAGGATGTTGTATGCCACAGAAAGGGCCAGAAGCTTGGATATCAAACCAACCGAATCTACATACGTAACTGCTATTCCAGTGATTCTCTCGATGACCGAATCAACTTGGAAAAGGAAAGTGGAACTGTATAAGAAGTTTGGTTTGACCGAAGTTGAGATTTTCAAAGCTATCAGGCGTCAACCATATTTTATGGCTTGTTCAGAGGAGAAAATCAAGAGTTTAATGAATTTTTATACCTACACAATGAAGTTGGAGCCATCTGCAATAGCTACTTATCCTAGGCTTCTTTTGTATTCATTTGATGCAAGGATACAACCAAGGTTTAATGTTTTGAACATCTTGGCTTCAAAGAAGCTGCTTAAGACACACAAAAAGATTGCATGGTTGCTGACACAAAGCGAGGCTAAGTTCTTGACCAATTATGTGAACAAGTACTTGGACCAAGTTCCAGATTTAATGGAGCTATATCGTGGGGTCAAGACAATTGATCTCTGATGAAATTGAAGTAAGTTGTGTTTTATGGCACAGCATTTTAAAAGTATAAGACACACATGCTCAAGACCCAATGCTTTTAATTTGATTTTAATCATTGTCCTTGTTATCTTCTGATTGTTTTGGAGAGTGGTTTCATGAAGTCATTTGTGGTTGGTGGTTAATCGTTATCACATTAGTGCTAGACCATTGTATTGGTTTCCATGGTGTTTTCATCGATGTTTCAATTTGACATAGTGCAAGTAAATTTCGAAATTAGTCATTGCTAGAATGATGGACAAACCAATAGCTAAACAGGAATGCATGGCCAGCTTTCAAGCACCTGTGCATTCAAAAATTTCCTAATAAATATTTTTCCTGTCATGATTATTACTGAAGTTTTGTTTTGCATTATTGATGTGCTATTTGTTTGACTCTTCTATTGCATAAAACCAGTTAACAATATCCTCCATAAAACCAATTAAAGATATCCTTAGAAATAGAACAAACTATTTGATATGGTAAGCATAGCTCATGAGCCAAATGGGTTTGCAGTTTGTTTGTACTATAATGAAGTCGTTGTAGTTTTTATATTTATTATTTACTTCAATAACCAATATGCAGAAGCGGAATTAAATTATCTGATTAAATTTTGTTTTGCTTTGATGATATGGCCTTACTGCTGTAAGGTGCATTAAGCATTCCTGTGTAATCAAAACTTTGTCCTATTTTCTTCCATCTTGAGCTTCAACAATTGTCCTAGTGCAAACTGTTTGCTTGTATTGGAATCCTCAGATTCTTTGTAACCTCCCAATTCTCCACTTCTTTGAACTTTTTAAAATTTGTTGCGACTTCATATGGCTTGGATGTTGTTTAAATATGTTCATTACACTTAGAAGGTGGTCAAATGATATCCGGAAAAATCCAAATCCAAAAATACTAAAAAATTAACAAGGGTACGAAAAATGTAAGGAATGCTAACATTCTTCGTACCCTCTCAATTCTCCATTTCTTTGGACTTTGTAAACTTTTTTGGAACTTCATATGACTTGGATGTTGTTTAAATAGGTTTATTACACTTAGGAGGTGGTGAAATGATTTCCGGAAAAATTCAAATAAAAAAATACTAAAAAATTCACAAGGGTACGAAGAGTGTGAGGAATCCTCACATTCTTTGTACCCTCTAAATCCTCCACTTCTTTGAACTTTTTAAAATTTGTTGGTACTTCATATGGCTTGGATGTTGTTTAAATATGTTCATTACACTTAGGAGGTGGTAAAATGATTTCCGAAAAAATCCAAATGAAAAAAGACTAAAAAATTAACAAGGGTACAAAGTATGTGAGGAATCCTCACTTTCTTCGTATCCTCCCAATTCTCCACTTATTTGGACTTTTTAAATTTATTTTCACCTTCATATGGGTTGGATGTTGTTTAAATAAGTTCCTTACACTTAGGAGGTGATGAAATGGTTTCCGGAAAAATCCAAATCGAAAAATACTAAAAAATTCACAAGGGTACGAAGAATGTGAGGAATCCTCACATTCTTCGTACCCACCCAGTCCACCACTTCTTTGAACTTTTTAAAATTTGTTGGGAATTCATATGGCTTGAATGTTGATTAAATATGTTCATTACACTTAGGAGGTGGTTAAATGATATCCGAAAAAATCCAAATCCAAAAAATATAAAAAATTAACAAGGGTACGAAGACTGTGAGGAATTCTCACATTCTTTGTACTCTCCAAATTCTCCTCTTTTTTGGACTTTTTAAAATTTGTTGGGACTTCATATGGGTTGGATGTTATTTAAATAGGTTCATTACACTTAGGAGGTGGTGAAATGATTTTCAAAAAAATCAAAATTCAAAAATACTAAAAAATTAACAAGGGTACAAAGAGTGTGAGGAATCCTCAAATTCTTGGTAACCTCCCAATTCTCCTTTTCTTTGAACTTTTTAAAATTTGTTGGGACTTCATATGGCTTGGATGTTGTTTAAATATGTTCATTACACTTAGGAGGTGGTCAAATGATTTCCGGAAAAATCCAAATCAAAAAATACAAAAAAATTCACAAGGGTACGAAGAATGTGAGGAATTCTGACATTCTTTGTACCCTCCTAATTCTCCATTTCTTTGGACTTTGTAAACTTTTTTGGAACTTCATATGGCTTGGATGTTGTTTAAATAGGTTCATTACACTTAGGAGGTGGTGAAATGATTTCCGGAAAAATCCAAATCAAAAAATACTAAAAAATTTACAAGGGTACGAAGAGTGTGAGGAATCCTCACATTCTTCGTACCCTCTAAATCCTCCACTTCTTTGAACTTTTAAAAATTTGTTGGGACTTCATATGACTTGGATGTTGTTTAAATATGTTCATTACACTTAGGAGGTGGTAAAATGATTTCTAGAAAAATCCAAATAAAAAAAATACTAAAAAATTAACAAGGGTACGAAGTATGGGAGGAATCCTCACTTTCTTCGTATCCTCCCAATTCTCCACTTATTTGGACTTTTTAAATTTATTTGGACCTTCATATGGGTTGGATGTTGTTTAAATAGGTTCCTTACACTTAGGAGGTGGTGAAATGGTTTCCGAAAAAATTCAAATCCAAAAATACTAAAAAATTCACAAGGGTACGAAGAATGTGAGGATTCCAGTCCACTACTTCTTTGAACTTTTTAAAATTTGTTGGGAATTCATATGGCTTGAATGTTGATTAAATAGGTTCATTACACTTAGGAGGTGATCAAATGATATCCGGAAAAATCCAAATAAAAAAAATACAAAAAATTAACAAAGGTATGAAGAATGTGTGGAATCCTCATATTCTTCGTACCCTCCCAATCCTCCACTTCTTTGGACTTTTAAAAATTTGTTGGGACTTCATATGGGTGGAATATTGTTTAAATAGGTTCATTACACTTAGAATGTGGTCAAATAATTTTCGAAAAAATCCAAATTCAAAAATACTAAAAAATTAACAAGGGTACGAAGAGTATGAGGAATCTCCACATTCTTCGTACCCTCCCAATTCTCCACTTATTTGAAGTTTTTAAAATTTTTTGGGACTTTATATGGCTTGGATGTAATTCAAATAGGTTCATTACACTTAGGAGGTAGTGAAATGATTTCCTAGAAAATCCAAATAAAAAAATGCTAAAAAATTCACAAGGGTATGAAGTATGTGAGGAATCCTCACATTCTTCGTACCCTCTCAATTCTCCACTTATTTGGACTTTTTAAAATTTGTTGGGACTTCATATGGCTTGGATGTTGTTTAAATAGGTTCGTTACACTTAGGAGGTGGTGAAATGATATCCGGAAAAATCAAAATCCAAAAATACTAAAAAATTAACAAGGGTACGAAGAATGTGAGGATTCCTCACATTATTCGTACCCTCCCAATTCTCCATTTGTTTGAAGTTTTTGAAATTTGTTGGGACTTCATATCGGTTGGATGTTTTTTAAATAGGTTCATTACACTTAAGAGGTGGTGAAATGATTTTCGAAAAAATCGAAATTCAAAAATACTAAATAGTTAACAAGGGTACGAAGAGTGTGACGAATCCTCACATTCTTCGTACCCTCCCAATTCTCCCCTTGTTTGAAGTTTGTAAAATTTGTTGGGACTTCATATGGTTTGAATATTATTTAAATAGGTTCATTACACATAAGAGGTGCTGAAACGAATTCCGAAAAAATCCAAATCCAGAAATACAAAAAAATTCACAAGGGTACGAAGTATGTGAGGAATCCTCACATTCTTCGTACCCTCGCAATTCTCCACTACTTTGGACGTTGTAAAATTTTTTGGAACTTCATATGGCTTGGATGTTGTTTAAAACGGTTCATTACACTTAGGAAGTGGTGAAATGATTTCCGGAAAAATCCAAATAAAAAAATACTAAAAAATTCACAAGGGTACGAAGAGTGTGAGGAATCCTCACATTCTTCGTACCCTCCAAATCCTTCACTTCTTTGAACTTTTAAAAATTTTTTGGGACTTCATAGCTTGGATGTTGTTTAAATAGGTTTGTTACACTTAGGAGATTGTGAAATGATTATCGAAAAAATTGAAATTCAAAAATACTAAAAAATTAACAAGGGTACGAAAGAATGTGAGGAATCCTTACATTCTTCGTACCCTCCCAATTCTCCATTTCTTTGGACTTTGTAAAATTTTTTGGAACTTCATATGACTTGGATGTTGTTTAAATAGGTTCATTACACTTAGGAGGTAGTGAAATGATTTTTGGAAAAATCGAAATTCATAAATACTAAAAAATTAACAAGGGTACGAAGAGTCTGATGAATCCTCACATTCTTCATACCCTCCCAATTCTCTACTTATTTGAAGTTTTAAAAAAAATTTGGGACTTCATATGGCTTGGATATGATTTAAATAGGTTCATTACACTTAGGAGGTGGTGAAATGATTTCCGTAAAAATCTAAATAAAAAAATACTAAAAAATTCACAAGGGTACGAAGTATGTGAAGAATCCTCACATTCTTCGTACCCCCCCACCACCAATTCTCCACTTATTTGAACTTTTTAAAATTTTTTGGGACTTCATATGGCTTGGATGTTGTTTAAATAGTTTCATTACACTTAGGAGGTGGTGAAATGATATCCGAAAAAATCCAAATCCAAAAATACTAAAAAATTAAGAAGGGTATGAAGAATGTGAGGATTCCTCGCATTCTTCATACCCTCCCAATTCTCCACTTGTTTGAAGTTTTTAAAATTTTTTGGGACTTCATATGGGTTGAATGTTGTTTAAATAGGTTCATTACACTTAGGAGGTGGTCAAATGATTCTCAGAAAATTCCAAATCCAAAAATACTAAAAAATTAAGAAGGGTATGAAGAATGTGAGGATTCCTCACATTCTTCATACCCTCCTAATTCTCCACTTGTTTGAAGTTTTTAAAATTTTTTGGGACTTCATATGGGTTGGATGTTGTTTAAATAGGTTCATTACACTTAGAAGGTAGTAAAATGATATCCCATAAAATCCAAATCCAAAAATACTAAAAAATTAACGAAGGTATGAAGAGTGTGAGGAATCTTTACATTCTTCGTACGCTCCCAATTCTCCACTTCTTTGGACTTTTTAAAATTTTTTTGGACTTCATATGGCTTGGATGTTGTTTAAATAGGTTCATTACACTTAGAAGGTGGTCAAATGATATCCGAAAATATCCAAATTCAAAAATACTAAAAAATTAACAAGGGTACAAAGAATGTGAGGAATCCTCACATTTTTCGTACCCTCCCAATTCTCCACTTATTTGAAGTTTTTAAAATTTTTTGGGACTTCATATTGCTTGGATATGATTTAAATAGTTTCATTACACTTAGAAAGTGGTGAAATGATTTTCGGAAAAATCCAAATCCAAAAATACTAAAAAATTCACAAGGGTACGAAGAATGTGTGGAATCCTCACATTCTTCGTACCCTCCCAATCCTCCACTTCTTTGGACTTTTTAAAATTTTTTGGGACTTCATATGGGTTGGATGTTGTTTAAATATGTTCATTACACTTAGGAGGCGGTCAAATGATTTCCGGAAAAATCCAAATTCAAAAATACTAAAAAATTAACAAGGGTACGAAGAGTGTGACGAATCCTCACATTCTTCGTAACCTCCCAATTCTCCACTTGTTTGAAGTTTTTAAAATTTTTTGGGACTTCATATGGCTTGGATATTGTTTAAGTAGGTTCATTGCAATGAGGAGGTGGTTAAATGATTTTCAGAAAAAATCCAATTTCAAAAATACTAAAAAATTAACAAGGGTACGAAGAGTGTGAGGAATCCTCACATTCTTCGTACCCTCCCAATTCTCCACTTATTTGGACTTGTTGAAATTTTCTAGGACTTCATATGGCTTGGATGTTGTTTAAATAGGTTCATTACACTTAGGAGGTGGTCAAATGATTTCCGAAAAAATCTAAATCCAAAAATGCTCAAAAATTAACAAGGTTACAAAGTGTGAGGAATCCTCACATTCTTCGTACCCTCCCAATTCTTCACTTGTTTGAAGTTTATAAATTTTATTTTGGACTTCATATTACTTGAATATAGTTTAAATAGGTTCATTGCACTTAGGAGGTTGTCAAATGATTTCCGGAAAAATCTAAATACAAAAATACTAAAAAATTCACAAGCGTACGAAGATTGTGATGAATTCTCACATTCTTCGTACCCTCCCAATTCTCCACTTGTTTGAAGTTTTTAAATTTTTTTGGGACTTCATATGACTTGGATATTGTTTAAATAAGTTCATTATACTTAGGAGGCGGTCTAATGATTTCTGGAAAAATCTAAATCCAAAAATACTAAAAAATTTAGTACATTTTGAGAATGTGAAATGGATCGAAAAATTCAAAATGGAAATTTATCGAAAAAATCAGTGAGAGGTTTTGATTTCCATATTGTTAGTAATTATACCTTTTTCATATTTTCAATATTTCAACCAATTTTTTTGAAAAGCTAAGAAGTAATTTAGTCATATATTCTCAATTACTAATTAGTTCACAACTAATTTAATTTTAATTTAATATATATTTTATAAAATTTATTTCTAGTTTTCCCATTTTTTTAACTTCACAAACCAATTATATTGCTTTTCACACTTCAAATATTTGTCAAAAAATTATTTGATGTTAAAATAAATTAAATTTACTTTTCCTTAATTTATAAATTATATCACCAAATTATTTATAATTTTTTTTTATTTTAAATTTAATTTTTATTAGGGGTTTAATCACTTTATAGTTCAAAAATAAATAAACTGCAATTTATTTTTTCAAAATTTTCTTTATTTTTCTGTTTCATAAAAAAAATTTCCCAAACAAAATAATTACATTAAACAAATTTATAATTGGTTAATGTAATAGATGTAACAATGTGTGTTGCATGGGATTAATTCCCATGGCAACCGGTTGGGTGACCTGAAGAAGTGGTTTTGTTTATTTTTTATTTTTAAATTTTGTTTGCCATGTGTCTCTACCCAATTAGCTTAAAAAAGTGGGTATGGTATCGAAAAGCACTTTCCGGTACCCTAGAATAACTCCCTTCAGAGATATTTTTTTGGGAAATTCTATGGTGCTGAGGGAGGTACCATACCTCAGATTTTTTGTAGCCGTTGGATGAAAGATATTAAATCTCAGCCATTCAAAAGAAAAAGAAAAAATGAAAAAAGAAAAACCGGCTACCTGTTCTCTCCCCCTCTCAGCCCATTTTCCCGTTTGTTCCCTCTCTTCCCTCATTTTGTACCTGTTCTTTCCCCCTCTCAGCACCTCTTTTCCCGTTTTTCCCTCTCTTTTCCTCCATAGCCGAGCGTCTTCTCCTCCATAGTTGAGCGTCTTCTCCTCCATGGTTGGCTATGTCTCGTGCTCTCATCTCCACACTTCTCCATAGGTCCATGGTTGGCTGTCCATGGTTGGCTGTGTCTCGTGCTCTCATCTCCACACTCCTCCATAGGCCGCCGTCTTGTCCTCCATAGTCGGTTGTGTCCCCGTGCTCTGATCTCCACTCATCCTCGACAGCCGGGTCGAGTTTCCTCTTTTTTCCTCTCTTCATTCAAGGAGTGTCCAGTGCCAAATTTATCACCAGCCCGCCTCCACAATCACAACCCTCTCTCAATCTTCACTCACAATCTCATCATCTTCCAAAACCCACCTCAAACAACTTCAGAATAACCTCAAAACCAACCTAAAAACCAGAGTCTACTCCAGAAAAAAAAAAAGAAAATCCTATCTTCGGAAGAAACGTAAGAGGCAAATGCGAGACAATGAAGAAATGGGGGAAAGAAAGCACTAAAGAAGGAGATAGAGACCCCTCTGACCATTAATCTTCAGTCGAGTTTCTATCTTCTCCCTTTTTTACCGAGTTTCCCGATATTTTCCTCTATTTTCCTCTCTTCTCCATACTCGGCTCTTCTCCAGGTACTTGTGTTTTCAGCTCATCTCCATCGGTTGTTATTTTCAGGTGCTTTAAGTTGTTTTTGTGTATTGTTGGATGTTTTTGTGTTATTGGGTGTTTTCGGGTGAGATATTGTAACTGTTTCGGGGGACATCTTTTCGAGTTCTGGCTTTTTTAGTATCCCCTCTGATTATGTCCATATTTAGTTTTCATATTTGGGGTTTTTTCGGGTTTTGAAGTAAAGAGTACGATATCCCCGCTCCCCCCCCCCCCCCCCCCCCCCCCCCCTCCTATCCATAACCCTTGTATTTTGTTCATATTTTATATTTTGTTTAAGGGGTGTTTTCGGCTTTTAAATTTCGTGGTTTGAAGACCCGAATTGAAGACATAGCTGGAAGAAGAAGAAGAAGACATGTAGTCCTAAGAGAAAGAAAGCTAAAAAGGACACAATTTGTTGTTAATCGAAAGGCGATTGTGTCGTACTTATTTGCCGAGTTCTATATCAAGGAAAAAAAAATGTGAGTATTGATAATGTGTTTTACAATATTGTAGCCATTATATTTCATGCTTTTTGTGAGATTTATGGATTGATGACATTAATGAAAATAATGTGGTTAGATCCATAATTGGAGATTGAAAATAATTGATATGCTAATTTTGTGACCATTTAAAATGTACATAGATTTAGGGAGGATTTTGTAGTGGTGGTGAAAGTATGTTTGATTTATTATATCCGAAATCATATTATAAAAATTGACTTAAATGATTTGATTTAATTTTTAGGAGCGAACGCGATGGTCTTGAAGTTGTTAGAAATCCAAAGAAGCCTATCAGCGCTTGGATACATTACTAATAAGGGAAAATAGAAATATGTAAAATAATATGTTTTTTAATGTAATTTTTGTGGTTGTTATAGTTAAATTTGTTTGAAATTGTTTTGTAGTAACGATCAATTAGCCATGATGAAAGAGAAGGATAAAGGAGTGAAGATAAATGATGATGTAAGGAGTAATATTGCTATGTCTAATATAATTACATTTTAAAAATAGAATTTAAATTATGTGACCAATTAATGTAGTTGAGGAAAAAATTGGGCAAGAAGTGGAATGCACTTTCAAAAGTAGAAAAAGAAAATTTCATGGCAAAGTCCAAAGAAAGTTCAAAACAATATTCACTTCAAAAGGGTGTGGTTCCAAAGGTAATTTTTTTTTGTAATGAATATTTAATTTCTTTACTTATGTATTTGTTGGAAATTATATTAATGTAAACATGTTTGATGTTTGTGTATCTTTTCAGTTATATCTTCAGACTCGATGCTCCCCCGAGCGAGTGATTAGAGTGATTGAAAAATTAGAACCAAAGCAAAAGGCAGCCATAGAAGAAATAGGATTTGGTAGCCTCTTGCAACTTCGATGTAGGAAAATTGATCATGGGTTATGTCTTTGGTTGATAAATAGTTTTAATCTGAACACTTATATCTTAAAGTTGTATAATACTTGTATCAAATTATCCCCCATTGATGTTGAATTTATTATGGGATTGAGGGCAAGAGGGTTCAAGATTGGCATGAACAAAGATGTTAGCCATAAGAATGATTTATGTAAAAAATATTGTGATAAAAAAGGGCGATTGCCATTAGTGATGTTAGAAAATCAAATTAGGGAGGATAAAGAGGGTGGAAACGATTTTAAAGTTCGTTTTGTATTATTTGTGTTGGGTGCATTATTGTGCCCAACAATGAAGCTTTTTGTGAATCGTTCTTTCTTACATCTTGTGGAAGACATCGATTCAATAAAGAAAATGAATTGGGCAGAATTTGTGTTGTCCTATCTTGTGCATGGGATTGAAGAGTTTAAGAAGAAACAACAAAGTGGGGTTTGCGGTTGCATCTTGTTTTTAATGGTAATGTCCTTGTAATTAATTTACATCATAGTGAAATACGATTTTGTTTTAATATAATTTATGAACTAACTATATATCTATGTCAAATATACTCGTAGTTATTCTACCACGAGCATATATCGTTTGAAGAGAAATTTCTACCGCTATATACTCGACCTTCTCCTCGGATTACTGCTTGGGGAGATGATGAAGTATTGGATAGGAAACGAAGATTGAAAAAACTTGGTGGATATGCAAATGAGAATGCAAGTTATAGTTTTGAAAGTCGTTTACTATTGATTTAAGTTTTTAATGATTTAAAATCTGATATGTATTATATTTTGATGAATATATTGTAGCTCAAAATATGGGTGATAGAAAATGAGATAAGGGATTGCGTTGATGGAAATGCAACGACAATGGCGAGTGAGAATGAGGACGATGAGAAATTTGTAATCAATCTAAACAAAGATGTTATTAAACGAGTAAGTGTTTTACAATATTCATCGTGACTATCTATATTAGCATTGAACCTTTGTATTATGATGTTATTAATCACGTTCGTATATATCACTAGGTTGATGGTGGGAACTTAATGGAGATAGATAAAACCTTTCAACAATTAAAGACACATCTAATTGATATGGCTTATGGTGCAAGTAGTAGTGGTTGTGATCAAATTTTGGCTAAATTTGAGGAGAATTATACTACACTGAAAGGTCTCTTCCTTAGGTCAAGCGGAAAACCTTTGAGAATGCACGAGGAAGGAACGAAGAATGACATTCTCTCATGCGAGAAAAGTTTGGAAGATACGAACAATATGAATGTGAATGAACATTATCTTCACACTTTGTCAAATGAGAAGTTATGCACCGAGGACTTGAATGAAAAGAATGAAGATGCATGTGCTACATCAATTGAAGTGCATATCATTCCAGACGAAAATCAAAATATTTTACCACTTCCAATCAAAAGGAGTAGAAGAGATTATGGAAAGGTATGTATCATATAAAAGAAAAAATTATTTTCTTTACAACTACTTAACCATTACATAGTAAATAGATGTATATTAATGACATTTTCCATATTAGGAACCATTACGAGCACTATGTGGTTATCCTAATCATGTCATGAAAACACGTACATCAAGGGAGAGGAAACCAAGTAAATTCAAGGTCTCCCCGTTTATACACAATTTAAGGAAGATGGTAAAACACGAAGCATCAGAGGTATAATACAAATAGTTTAATATCATTGTTCTTATTTTTGATACTTAACATATATAGTTAATAATTATGTCTTGTTTTCGATTTAGTCAATCCCCATGTCCATTCCTGAAGACGTGGTGGATACTCAATCATTCAATGTACTTCAATCTCTTGTCGCTGATTATGTTTTCAATAGAGCATTGTCAAAAAGGTTTGTCGTGTCTAGAACATTCATAGATGTGTTGTTACAATTTTAGCCTTCATATGCTTCCAATTTATTCAAGTTTGTTTGAACATATTATTATTTTAGTGAGGTTCTTGTTGACTTTGGTCATGAACATGGAGTTCGTGGAGATTTTCAGTGCTTACGTCCTAGACAAAATTTGATGGATGTTGTACGTACCTACTTCATTTATATCAAATGCGTGCTATATTAGTTAAATAAATTTATTGAAGTTATTGTTCAACAACAGGTAATAAATCTAGAAGCCTCAAAGCTAAATTATTTTGAAAGACAATTCATAGGCATACGAAGTATAAGATGCTATCTTCCCACGACATTTTCAGTAAGCTCATATTTCTCTTGTTGTTTACTTACATATTAAGTACAATATACTAATGTTCGTATTATGTTTTCTTATTAGCAAATGATTTTGTCCGGGAGTCCTCATCCTTTTTTCGATAGAAAAACATCCATCGTAAGTACATTAGCAAATTAGATGATTGCGAGAAGGTTAGTAATTATTTGTAATGTTTAATTGAATATATGAAATTTAGAGTAGATATCGTTTTCACCTATAATATACTATATTTTTTGTGGCCCAACTCATATATATTGTTTTCCTACCTTTACAGCTATTTATTCCAATGCATGACGATTGCCCTAGTCATTGGTATCTGTGCGTCATTGACTTCAAAGACTTTGATATCCAAATTTTGGATTCATTACGATCGAAGAGTTGGGACGAGTTCCGGTTTAAGAGTGTGAAAAAAGTGGTATGCTTTCTCCTTTTTGTTTTCCTTTTTATTTGGTTTTTTTTTTCTCTTCTATATTTATTAACCACTTTCAAAATAAATTAGGTTGAATTTTGTCAAACGTTCTTCAAATGTATGACATAGGGAAAGATGTCTCCCAATTCTCCATTGATTGGGCTCCTTCGATTCCGACCCAAGATAATGGGTTAGTATGAATACATAACTCACATTAATATTCTTTTTCTGATGTATAATTAGACAACCATTCAATAAGTTGTTTTGCTTTTCTTTTCTCTTTCTTAGGTGGGACTGTGGAGTGCATGTCATTAGACATATGCAGAGATTCAAAAATGGTGATTCGATGACGAGATCCGACTTTTGTAATTCTGCTAAAATACGTCGAGAAATAGCATGTGATTTAGTTTTACACGAGGGAAATAGAGAAAAACAAACCATTGTGGCTATTGTTTGTACAAAGACGTCGACACGAGCAATGAAAAAATTATTATTATGATATTTGTTATTTTTCTAATATTTATCATTTCCATCTCCACATATGGTCATGTTTATTGGGAAGTCGTGAGATTCGATGACCATACATTATTAATGATTAAGTCCATTTTATTTGAATATCCAAATACTCTTCTTTCAATATGGTAGGCAAAATGAAATTGTAATATATTGGTATCATTCATGTTCGACATGTGTGATTTTGTATGATCTTTAACCTAATCAGATTTGTAAATATTCATTTATCTATGCTAAAAATATATAGTTCGTACATTAGTAGACCGGTTGACGAATGACGTTCAGCCGGTAAGAACCAGTCCAACGATTTAGCTAACTCCACTTTTCATAGGCATACGCATTATGCCTACCGGTTGAGAACATTCCTCATATGGATAATGACCCTATGGATGCAGTGTGAACTTGTTCAGGATTTGTCCCAACCACCTCAAACAATTTTGGATGCAGAATGACCCGGTGTCGGCGTTCAATTGAGTGATTGAAGATTTTTCTAAAGGGAGTGATCAATTTTTTGAGTTGTGGAAAGCGGTTGATCAATGAAGAAATTGTCTCAACCGGTTGACGAATGATTTGACTAGTGGGAACCGGTTGACAAATATAGCAAACTGGTTGACGGATTTTCTCAATCGGTTGATGGTTTTTTAACCAGTGGCAACTGGGTGAAGATGGGTATCAACCGGTTGAGGAATGTGCTCAACCGGTTGAGTGTATTTTAACTAGAAGCAACCGGTCGACTCAACTGGTCGACCTCCTTATTTCAACCGGTCGAAGATTTTTCACCAGTGTCTACCGGTTGAGGAAAATTCCTCAACCGGGTGAGAAAATTTCTCAACCGGTTGCCACTGGTGAAAAAAAGCCTCAACCGGTTGAGGATTTTTTTCACCAGTGGGTACCGGTTGAAGAAAATTCCTCAACCGGTTGAGAAAATTCCTCAACCGGTAGCCACTGGTGAAAAAAAACCTCACCCGGTTATTCGACATGATATAAATGAATCGGTTTCTCCATTTACCAATCATTTTATCACTTGTTATCAATTAAATTATAAATGTAGAGGATATTGCATTCTATCAATCAACTTGACTCTTGATCAAAATTCAAACTTTTCATTAAATAGTAAAGTTCAAAGTACACATTACTGGAAGTGATAACGTCAACTAATAAAAATACTGATTTAATACCTACCATCCCTTACTCCGTTAAGGAATAAAAAAAAGGTTGCATATCCTTTTCATTTGGATATTTGTTTGGATCCCCACCTTGACATGGTGTTGTCATATTTTGTTCATGTTGCTGAAATCCTGCTATCTGCACATGCACATTCCATTGTTTTTTTCAGTTGTCCAATTCCATTCCAATTAATTAAACCTAATCATTAAATAATGCATAGCTCAAATTCATGTCAAAAGTGTTTCTTTATTCCCGATCTTACATTATTAAGTTCACCACAATCTATGTACATGTCAAATCGGTCATTCGACAAATGCTCCCCTAACATTCCCTGCATTTTTCAATAATTAAGTGTTGTCAATTATTATTGAATTAGATGTTATCAATGTTTGGAAATTATATAACAAGCCTATTGTACATACATGTATGGTTGCAAAAATGTCAACTGTTGAATTTGTCGAAGGCATCATTTCCATTTGAATGTCACATTGGGAAGACAAATTAGTTTCCTCCTACATACTCATAATGCCATCAAAACAATTATGTTAGTCATTTATGTAAGTACAACTACAAAAATTAATCTCAGGGGCAATTTTTTATTGAATATGACATACCATATAACCCGGCTGAGCATTTTGAGAGATTGTAGCTTCTGGACACTTTCGAATTGTGTGACCCACTCTTTTACAACGACTACATCTTCTTCCCTTTTGAACATTCATTGCCACTTTGCCTGGATTCCCTTTAGTCTTCACAATATTTGGATCACGAACTTGGTTAGTGCCTGTCACTCCATCTGCTGTTATTTTCTTCCCTTTCAAATTATAGTTATAGAGTTCCTCCATTCTCGCCGTCAAATTTTGTATTTCATTTTTGGCCTCTATAAATGAGGATGATGTATCTGACGCAAAGTAGGAGAGCTTGTTGCACATCAAACTCAATGAACCATATCGTACAAACCGATCCATGTCGTTATCCGTCTCATTCATTGGTACTGATCTTGTATACACCTTTGCTAACTTTGTCCACCTCTTCATAATACATGATTGAGAATCTCTTCCAAATGCTCCACCTTCATAACCACCACCATGTGGCAACATGGGATGCCAATTGACTCAAACATCATGCATGAGCATTTTAATGTTACAATATCCGGGCAAAATTGTACTTCCCAATTTAAGTTCGGGTGTCTAAACTTAGATAATGTGTATGCCCGCATTGAATGATCACTTACAAGACCTAACACAAAGAATAACTCTACATTTTTCATCTCCTCACGAAATTTAAGGAAAGATTCTTTCGTGTATACCGTCGCAGCATGATTTTCAATTATGGATAGTTTGGTTGAAAGCACGGGTGAAGAATTGTTCGACTCGAACTCTGCCTTTGCCTCGTTTTGCCGTATTCTCATTATGGCTCTATCAAATTGTTGTACAAACTCATACAGTCGCAAGCGAATTTTTAAGAATCTATTTAGATATGCATTCATACTCTCACACCTTTGTGTGGTTCTCATCCCTCCAAAGAAATTTCCACGTAAATACGCCTCTGCCCATCTTTTACGTTTCCCATATATCTCGGTCACCCAACGATTCTCATTAAGTCCCAAATTTGCAACCATTTCATGCCAAACCTTTTCAAATTCTTCTTCATTCCCATGCATGAACATGCACCTTGCAAATAGGCTTGAGAAGTCCTTAATATGCACATTCGTGAATGCATTTCGTTGCAAATGCCATGAACACAATCGATGACACGTATCGGGTAATACTTTTTTAATTGCCTTACGCATAGCTTTATCCCCATCGGTTACAACAGATATGGGTTTCTTATTCATCATTGCCTCAAGAAATTTCTCCAACACCCATTCATATGTCCCAACACTTTCATCTATCAATAACGCACAACCAAATACAATAGTTTGGTGGTGATGATTAACACCGACCAACACTACTAGAGGCTTTTTATAGGCATTTATCCTATAGGTTGTGTCAAATGCTAGGACATCTCCAAAACACGCATAATCCATTCGAGCAGTTGAATTAGCCCAAAACAAATTTGCTAGTCGACTTTCTTCATCAATGTTGAATTTATAAAAAAATGAAGAATCCATTTCTGCCTTTCCACACAAATAAGCTAATGCCGCTTCTGCATCACCGTCTTTAATTTCACTTCTACGCATTGCATCAACGTGATTGTATATATCTTTTTGTGTGAAACCGACGTGCTCATGTCCCCCTGATTGTTTGACCATATAGTCCATAATTTGTGTGGTTTTAACACCTACTTTACGCAAAACATCAACTTGTGCCTTATCTGGATTACTTACTGTTCGATGAGACCGAAGGAATTGTGTGTTGATAGCATCGACCAAATTATGATTATGATCTCTATAAATTCCTTTACAATCCACTTTCCATCTTTCCTATTCAAGCCTACACGAAATGCAGCTTCACATCCAACTCTAGTCAACAATCGTGGCTCACGCTGTCGGTTGTCATTCTCAATAAACTTTGCCGCTCGATGTCCTTCTTTGGAACACACCCACTTTCGAGATATTATATCTCCATTCTTGTCTCGCTTCAAATCATATTTTCGAATACTAAATCCGGTTAGTTTTGCTAACATGTTGTAAAATGTTTCAGCCTCGTCTATGCAAGCAAATTGCATTTTGCATACTTCTTCCACTGAAATACCCTTCAACACTTTCTCTTCCCAACCATTTCCACCCAGCCTGTAAGTTCCACCTGTATATGCATCGTCATTGACAACGTCCTCCGCTTTCACTTCAAACTCCTGATTGATTGTTTTCTCCATCACCGATTGCATCACCTACATTTCATAAATTCTGTCAAAAAGTGTCTCCATAATACCTTAACAAATTATCCTATCACTGTCATATTGATTGATATATTATTTACGATAAAGTCCACATAAGATATTTAAAAATATGGGTCTTACGCATTTACCTTTTCAATGTTTTCATTTGACAATAGTTTTTGTATAAGCCCAGGCCCAATAATCAACATTAATAAAAAACTATAACATATCCATTATATTATTTAATCTCACCTGAAAATTTAGTTACGAAAGCATATTTCTTATGTGTTTGTTTTACCCACTCTCTTAAAAAAACTAAGGCTTCCGAGAAAATAGGGTAATATAATAAATAGGTTATGCAAATGAAAATTTATAATTTAATGGATTCTAAATATTTTATTTTTATATACTACTTCAAATTCATTATTAGTTAAATATGATTATTTGTTACACATTCAATTTCTCTCTATATGTATAAAATGAAGCTGATATTATTAACTATATGTACAATGCATACCATAATTACTATAATAAAGTCATATAGTATATTTTAAAAATGTATAAAAATATTCTAATATTTTACACAATACTTTATATTCTTAAATATATCATCTATATAAAAAAACAAACATATTAATTATTGTGGGGATCAAACAATTTGGAACATTCAAGGAGGAAGTGGTCCAACCATTGGAACATACAAGAAAGCAAACAAGTGGTCCTAACGCTCCATAAACCAACAAATCTCATATTCCTCACTATTATATTATATTTGTAAAAACAAGTTTCACTTTTCCTTAATTCTCTTTTGTAGTACATTTAAATTTTTGTTTTGCTTAAGTACAATTCTTCAACATAATTGAAATGATCAAATAATGAGGTCTATGGGATTTGACGTTCTGTTTTCCCTTCTTTGTCGTACTTTTAAAATACATTACGCTAGGCTTGTTCCAACAAGTATCTACACAAAAAAAAAAAAAAAGTGTTGTTTTTAAATATTTTAGGTTATGTATGGTTCCTAAAAAGTACTAAGAAAAGACAAATTATTTTGGAATATTTAGTTGTTTTATGACAAAATATTAAAGCAAACGATATATGGCTTAAAATTAAATACAAACTTACTTATTTTAAATTTATTTAATCTATATATAAATGCATTAAAAAAAGTCAAATGAGTATGAACTAGTAAATTAGATTGAAGATATACCAATCTAATTGTCTCAACCGGTTGACGAATGATTTGACCAGTGGGAACCGGTTGACAAATATAGCAAACTGGTTGACAGATTTTCTCAATCAGTTGATGGTTTTTTAACCATTGGCAACCGGGTGAAGATGGGTATCAATCGGTTGAGGAAGTTGCTCAACCGGTCGACCTCCTTGTATCAACCGGTTGAAGCTTTTTTCACCAGTGTCTACCGGTTGAGGAAAATTCCTCAACCGGTTGAGAAAATTCCTCAACCGGTAGCCACTGGTGAAAAAAATCCTCAACCGGTTGAGCAACTTCCTCAACTGGTTCAGGAATTTTCCTCAACCGGTTGAGGATTTTCTTCACCAGACAAAATATTAAAGCAAACGATATATGGCTTAAAATTAAATACAAACTTACGTATTTTAAAATTATTTAATCTATATATAAATGCATTAAAAAAAGTCAAATGAGTATGAACTAGTAAATTAGATTGAAGATATACCAAAATCAGATACGTCATCCATTCTCAAGTTTGTTAATGGAAGTTGCCATAAGCAATTCGACCGGTTTCAATTGGGTCGACCTATTGGTGTTTATTTTTAAAAATTTCCCACTTTGCAGTGTCTACCGGCTGAGGAAACATTCACACCGGTTGAGAAATAATTCAACCGGTTGAGAAATTCTTCCACCGGTATACACTGCACACGTGTGTATTTCCCCATGAATTCACCATTTTAAAAGTCATTTCATGCAAAATAGTAACAAAGTAAGTTAGACAATCACAATCCACACTTTTTAAAATCATTACATATTATTACATTACCTGTTATTAGGGTTTGGAAATAATTTTCCCATCATTTCAAAAGTAGAGGCAATTCAGTTTTATACAAAATTTTATGGCTTTTGTATATCAAATCTTTATGAAGTTCATGATCATACCTTCAAAATGGAAAGTGCAAGTGACCTCCAGCTTCACCTGCAAAATTGTCTTCCGGATGTGTTTTTTGTAAGCTATGCTCTACTTTATAGAAGACCACATTCACTCTCTAGACTCCTTAGAGTATGTTGCCTCCCAAATATATACTAACTTTTATATGTGGTTGGTGCATGAAGTTATTGCATATTTTAATATGTTGCCACATGTAGCAAAACAACCACCATAATGGTACATTTGGTGGTTGAAGGTTGCCTTTTTTGCATAATTTGTTAGGTGACATTAAATACAACATTTATAGGCAAGAGGGAAAATCAGCCTAATGTGGATTATTACACCCATTTCAATTGATATATGTTTAACTTAACAAAATATACAGTGGAGATTTGGCTTTGATTGATAATATTTACATATCTTAATGTTCTTTCATTAATTTATTGATAATATTTACATATCTTAATGTTCTTTCATAAATTTATTGTCTTTATGTATTCATACCATTTCATACTTAGTAGAGAGTTTCATCAATTCACGTGTTGTATATGTAATTAAGGCATCATACTATATCCTATATATGAGAAAGGTTACTTAATTAAACTTAATTACTCAATTGAGGTATGTTAGGATATCATACTTATGACAAATTTTAATAAATTCAGTTACATTAATTTAATTAATTACCATGCTATATCGTACTTATTCGAAATGCTTGTCATACAACGATAAATTAATTTAAATGCCCATTTCTTAGTATATGGTTGTTATGCTAAATTTCACTATATTACCTAGACTATATTTGAATAAAATCCTCATACTATATCCTAGTTATGAGATACGTTACTTAATTACACTTAGTTACTTAAATGAGTTATGTTACAATATCATACTTATGACAAATTTTTAATAAATTCATATCCATTACTTTATTTAACTTATCATGCTATATCGTAGTTATTGAAAATGTTTGTCTTAGAACCATAAATAATTGAAAAATTCCTATCGTAGTATATGGTTGTTATTATACATTTTAATGTATTAACCTAACTATATTTTAATAAAATTATCATACTACATCCTAGTTATGAGAAAGGTTAGTTAATTATTCTATAATACTACAAGTAAGTTCTCATATTATATTCTCCTTAATTTAAATTTGTTATAAAAAAACCTCTTGTACTATTATTAAGGTATATCCAAACATTTTTCTTTACAATCAATTATACATTAAATTATTTTGATTTGGAAACTTTAAAATCAATATGGTTGCAAAGTAATTTTTAATATAGCTAAAATGAGAACTTATTTAAAATGTAGGAATTGATAAGCTACAGGTTAATTTCCTATCAAACAATAAACTACACTTATAATTACACTAAATAGGAAGGTCGACCGTCCCTCAACCATTCCCATTCCTCCTCCTTCTTCTTCATCTTCACGAAATACCCATGTGGCAACCAATCTTCCATCCCTGAACCCCTCCGTGGTCTACTTCATTCTCGTCCATTTCCACGAAATCCCTCTACCCCAAACCAACCGGCCATGGCTCCAAAACGAGCTGCGGCCATTGCTCCAAAACGAGGTCCGGCCGAACCCACCTCCACCGGCAGCAAAGGAAAGACAAGGGAGGAAGCACAAATGCCTGGGACCAAAGGCAAGAGATCCAACCCACAATGGAGCATCGGCAGCAAACAAAAGTAAACCGACGAACCACTACAGCCCAGTAACAAAGGGAAACGACCGGTCGTTGAAGAAAGTTTTGAGATTCGAAAAAAGGCCACCTTTGATCGATCTTCTTTCACAACCCCACAGCTAGCCCAACGATTTCATCTTCACTTTGCGAATCGGACCGTAATCCCGGGTAGGAACATTGATTTTGCAAAGCTCAGTTATTTCCATTTCGATGTGCTTTTCACGAGAATGGGTTGGCTTCCTATTGTCTCCGTCAAAGAGTTCCTTTATCCCAAGGTTGTCAAATGTTTCTACTCCAATATGACATTCGAAGATGAAGGACCCATTACTACCACGATTAACGGTGTACGGATCGTTTTTGATGTTGCTGAACTATGTAAGATTTTAGAGATTCCAAATGAAGGGGTTTGTTTGTATGAAGCTAAGAAGTGGCCAAGGGTGGAAGGTTTCAAACCTGCTGAAGCTATACAGAGGCTTTGTGGTTACCCGAGATCTAGTAGACCAACTTCCCATTTGTTGACTGTGTTGAGTCGTATCCTACAGCACATGATCTCGTACATTTTCATCCCTAAAGGAGGGCACCGAGATGATGTATCTTTCTTGGAGGCTTTTTTGGTTGACAGCATTCTCACAGAAAGAAAGGTTAATATTGGTTACATAATTTTCCAACATATGAAAGCATGTTCAATCAGCGAAGATTCAGTTATCCCCTATGGCATGTTTATCACAAAGATTGTCAAATACTTCAATGTCAATTTGCGCAATGAGACAGACGGGAAAAAACTGAAATCATTTGATACATATGATCGGGCTTCACTTCGGCGCATGCATTTTGTTCGGAAGAAAGATGGTTCATGGGCAAGGAAGTCTTCCGTTCCCCCCTCAGAGGTTGATATGTCTTCAGACAATGGGTCCTCCGAGGGTGAAGAATACGAAGATCAGGATGTAGAGGGAATAACTTCTGAAAAAGCAAATGTCACACGAATACCGTCAAAAGGTGGTATAAGAGCTAGGGCGGATGCAAATCATCGTTCACTAATTGGACCGGACGACTCAGAGCCTTCAGATAACCTCAATGCCCAGATTAGCTCCCTTGGTACCCGCTTGGAGGAGATTGTATTAACCAATGACCGACGTTTGACATCTTTGGAGAATCGCATTGATGGTTTACACGAGGAAGTGAAGGAGGGTATGCAAGTTATACGAGGCCACCATGATGAGATGATGGTCTTCTTGCGATCCCACTTCCCGCTTCATGGACCAGACCATATATGACCCCTTCTACAATTTGTACTATTTTGATAGTTATTAAACTTTCATTCTATTTTTGGACATTTGGCTAATATAAATGACCTTTTGTAATTATGACTTCTCGTATTACTTATGGATGTAGTGATCGGCCATTCACATAAATGGCATAAATGTATTCGTTCACTTCTGATGATGGTATATGGATGATGTATTTTCTTCTACATGTATATATTATATCTAGCTTATTTTGTTTATAGCTCTTGATATATAGGTTATTTTCATCTCTTTAAACCTTCTTCTGTAGATTTAAAAATGTTGGTGGACATCACCTAATTTAGGTTCCCATTTGGATGCCATTAATATTTTTGTGTTTTAAATATTGATTCTGTAATCCATGGTTTCGGATGCCAAAAGGAAGGTTATGACTATTACCATCAAAAGCATAGAAGAATCATGTGTTAGGAAGGTTATATTGAGAATTGGTTCCTCGTAAAACGCATGTATTCTCCTCCCTTGCTCTAAGCTACTATAATGTCTACGAATATGGTCAGCCTACTATATTTATTTTGTCTTAAAACTTGGCCCGTTTCAACCGGTTGAGGCAATGCAATGGAAGGTAGCAGTTTGGTTTGCTACCGGTAGCAACTTGCCATTTTTGCATTTGGAAAAATTTTTTTTTGTTTCAACCGGTCGAGATAATGCATCAACTGGTTGAATGTTGTTTTGCTACCGGTAGCCACTGGACATTTTGGGTGGTGCATCAAGAAATGACCAGTGTCTACCGGTCGAGTGCACAAGTCAACCGGTTGCACTTAACCGGTCGACCGGTTACTCATTGTTGTCTTTGTGTTTTTCTAATCTGGAGAAAAAGTGAAGAACAAAATTCTTAAGATATGTGATGCTTTTGGAACAAATCGCTACTCTTTTCCTGAAGACCTTGGAAAACAAGCTCAAATGATCACTAAGGTATGCATAAACTCTAAGAGGTTATGTAGATTGCATATCTTTGTATGACATTGAGAATTATTCCTTTAATTTGATATTCTAACTTCAGATCAACAAGAATAGTAAATCAACTGACAAAGGACCAGTTTACACTAAAAGTGGTTTTATTTCTAGTTAGGATTAAAACTTAGTCTTGCTAGAAGATTAAAGGACTTCATGGTCCAATTGTAGACGAATTTCCACCATTTTTATGCAGTGGCTGTTAGTGCTGGTTGCAGCTAATATTGCTCATTTAGTCAATAAAAATTGCTGTAGAGACACTTCTAAGTTCTAACTAACTGGGGGATGATTAAAATTAGGGAGCGAGTGAGCTGGTTTGACTGTGGATTAGAGGGTGATTGGTAGATCAACTTAATGACTTAAAGTGACTTAATAACTTAATTTTAAGTTATCAAGTAGATTAAACACATTTGCTAAAATAACTTAATATCACAACTTAAAAGTTAAAAATGATTTTAAGTATTAATTCAAAATAGTTAACTTATTCTTAATCCCAATTTTTTTTTTTCTTTTTTTTTGTCTTATTTGCCCACATCTATGACTTTAAATTCATAATTCACTTTTTCTAGTAAATATTTTAAGCTTATCTTACAAATCTATAATACTTTTAAGTATAGATGTTTAATAAACAAATTTATTGCTTAAAATTAATGAAAATAAATATTAGTTAAATTTTTTAATTATAAACATTAATTACAACTAACGGGGTAAATATGTCAATTCAATAACTTAAAATAAATTTTAAGTTACTTTTACCAAACAACTTAATACTTAAAATAACAAATAAGTAATAAGTTTTAAATTAACAGCTTAAAAACAATTTAATCTAAAGTTAACTTAAGTCATTAAGTAATAATTATTAAGTTTTACCAAGCACCCACTTAATTATCTGTTTGACTTTTGAAGTGATGTACTCTTCCCATAGCATCATTCTCAGCAAATTCAGGACAATCATTTCATAGCAGGTGCTTATGACACTTTCAAACCTACAATAATGAAGCAGTATTATGGTAAAAATCATAGCATGTACCACATGATATGGTCTTCGCATGATCCTCACCTCATTTAAATTCAGGATGATCATCTGATGGCAGTTGGTCTGCTACTATCAAGTATCAGCCTAGAAAGGTGAAGCTGTACTACTGAACACCCATGTACATATTATGACATTTTATTGATATGGGCACAAGAAGGACATAAATTAATTTGTGGTTCATGGGTTTTCCTGGTTTTTTTACTCAAGGATGAGTAAGAAAGGATGGTCTTTACTGGAATAGTGGAATTCAAATGCACATCATATTCCCTTGAAAAGTATCGTGCATAGGCAAGCATGCCTATGATTAAGAATATGTTGCTTTCTCTTTGTGCATTCTCATGATATTCTTACTATCATGAGTTCATTTTCTTTTCTCAGGTATCTATTCTGTGCATTGAGATCTCTTTTCTTCAGTCAAAATAGTTGAATTACGTGCAATGACATCTCTTTTCTTGTCAATCAGACATGCCACATCAATTTCATTCATGCTACACTACAAACTCCTTTTTCCTTGTATTATTCATCAATATTTGTCTTTTTTCATATTACATTGCAGTTCTTTGGAGATTGCCTTATTACATTCCTTGTATCTTTTTGTGTTTCTTGTGTAACATTTCGACCTTTATGCTATGAAATGATATCTGTATCCACTTCAAATTTTAGGTTTCAGGAAGACTGTCAGAGCTAAACACCACAATAGATGTTGGACTGTTGCACCGTGGCAATTTGTTACAGACCATAGGCGATCAATTTGAGCAATGGAACCTTTTGGTTGTTCTATTTTACTTGATGGAATTTTAATTTTGTAGTTTATGTAGCATGGACAAATGTATTTCTGTGCTTACCTAAAAGTCAAATACTTCATCTTAAATTCATAGATGCAGGATTGCGATTTATTTAAATTATTTTCAGTCATTGATATGGTTCTTTTTAACCTTAAGCTGAGGAAGGAAAAATCCATCTACCATACTCTAAACATGCTTAGCATTGATGTAACGAAAAAATGTCTTGTAGCTGAGGGGTGGAGTCCCACTTTTGCAACAAAACAGGTAGTTTGCCTTCATTGCATGGATGTTTTGATGGGATGGTTGTGATCCAACATGAACATATTCTAGACCTGATTTGTGCAGATTTAGGATGCATTGCAGCGGGCAACATTTGACTCCAACTCACAAGTTGGAGCCATTTTCCAGTTTTTGCATACGATAGAGTCGCCACCAACTTATTTCCGCACAAACAAATTTACTTATGCTTTTCAGGAAGTTGTTGATGCATATGGCTTAGTTCCACTCAGATTGTTTTTACTGCTTCTTTATTAGTTAAGGTAACAATTATGCATTAATAATGCATGTGCATGAGAATATCAGGAGTACTACTACCAAGCAAACCCTGTCCTAACCCTTTGGGATTGTCTCCATGATCCTGTTTTTCCATTACATTTAAGGATAACAGTCAGGGTGGGTTTGGGGACTGGGCAGCCTAATCATAACCTGTTTTTAAACTGCTAACATGTGCCAATATGGTATTAGAATAGAGAAGGCGATGGAGTAGGCTAGGGGGCCTTCTGAGGAATTGTTTTAGTTTTAAATTTTCCAATTAACCACATAAATGGCATACAAGACTAATTGTAGTGTACATAACAGGTTAAGCTGGCATGGAGAAGGTCCTTATAAGCCTATTTGTTGTCTAAAATAATCAATGTGTGAACATTTTGAACCATTGAACCCTGCTTTTTAAAATTGGGAGACCTCCTTTTAATTGAAAAGGCATGTAAAATGTACGACATTGAACCTATTTCTGATGATGTTTCCTTGTAAATATGAGACTCCTAACATTCAAAGAAGTCTACATTGCTTGTAATATTAAACATAATATGAACCTGTAATAGTCCTTACTAGTTGCCTTGGTATTTCTTTGCTCTTCCATGTTACATGTAAAGGTTGTAGACGTCAAGGAGTCTACATTAGACCTCTAAAGTATTTATATTAAACTACTTTTAAGTTAAGAACTAAACCACTTTTAAGTTAAATATCATTGATAAATAGTGTTAGTATATTCAATAAATAAAAATTACCCAATTTTTTTATTCTCTACTAGTTACCAACCGGTCGAGAAAATGGATCAACCGGTAGCAAGTTGTTTTGCTACCGGTAGCCACTGGTCATTTTGGGAGGTGCATCAATAAATGACCAGTGTCTACCGGTCGAGTGCACAGCTCAGCCGGTTGCAGAAAACCGATCGACCGGTTACTCATTAATACACTAGGGTGCTATATGGTTGCCTGCTTGCATAATTATCGTACTAAGTTTTCGACATCTTTTTCCTTATTAAAACCATTCTTGAGTTACTATTTCAAATCGATTTTTGGCACAATTAGATCATCTCAAAATAATTTGTGTAACTTGTGAATTTAGGTAATGGAAGTTCCTTAAAAGAGACTTCAGATTGACCTCCTCTCGTTGGTGCTGAAAATGGATCACAGAGATTTTAATGCAGATGTTGGCGTAGATACGATATGTATGTTGTCTATTTTCACCTGAACCTGGTTGAGACTCCTTGAATTAATTCTCAACCACTTTCAATTTGCCTCAACTTGATCTTACCTTGTGTTTTCTCACAGCAGTCCTTGAAAAAGTGTTTATATTTTACAAACTGACCAGGATGAGCCAAGGTTCAGTGTTTATGTTTATGCTGTGACTGATTTTTTTAGCTAATTTAAACATCCCTCTGTTATGGCAATTATGCAAGGAGATTCACTGCCACAACAGGTAAGGACTGAAACTTAATATTATAGAAGTTGTTTTGTTTCCAGGTTAAGTTAGTTCAATATTATTAATTGGCTTTTTTATGCAGCTTCCTATTAGGGCCTGGGCTTTGCAAGCAGTGCTGGAATATTTCAAGCAATTTTATGGCAACCCTCCAATCAACATCCATGAAAATGGTTTTTCTCTATCTCTTAAATATGTTCTAGTAGTTTTACATTAGAGAATAATGGTTCAGGTTCAAGTGGACCATATTATGCAAACCTCACTCAAGTATTTTGTTGGGGTTAGCAGACAGGGGTGAGGTTCACTGGGGCCAGCAAATCCCATTTTCTTTTCATCTTGAGTCATCGTCTGACAATCGAACTTTGTATGCTATGTGTCACCAGATCAAAAAACACCCCATAATGCATCCTTAGATGACCTGGGAAGAGTGAAATATTTGCAGGAATACATTGGGAGTGTGCTTGAGGCAGTAAGGTATGTCTATTTTTGATACAGCCTTGATACAATTAACTTGTAGAAATTGCTTTTCATTCCTTTGATTCACTTCTAAATGAGCTCCTTCAAAAATTTTCTTTGAAATGGTACATAAGCTCTTATTCCCCTGACCTGGTTTTCTATTATCCTTCTTTCATTGTGCTTTGCTACCTTTTTCATTGGAAGGTTATGGGCTTTTCTAGGTTCGTTCTTAATTTTTAGCCCTGTATTATCCCCTACCGTAACAAGGAAACATGATGACTAAACATCAGCACATCCACTAATTATTATTTTTTTTATATACGTAAGAAATTGTATTAAAAAGGCGCGAAAAGAGAGCAATGTAAAACACGAAGAATCAATTGATAAAAATATCATATCATATATATATGGAAATCTCACATGTACAATAACATAGATATGACATTGATAATAATGATATGCATGAGAGACTCCTAGATCCTATAGATCCTAGATCCTATAAATATCTCCCCCTTTAGCAACATAAAAAAGAAACGAAGGGGGATCCGAAACACACTCAAGGCTGAGGAGGCGGTGGTGGAAACACAGAACGTAGGTAAGCCATCATCTCCTCGTGCTGACTCTCCTGGCGGCTCTCAAGCCACTCAATCCTCTCTACGAGATGCTCAAACTGAGAGGTGAAGGCGGCCTCAGACTGATCGATGTGATCCTCTATGGAAGAAAAACGGGTATCATGCACTACGGCTAACTCCTCCATACGGGTCCCGAGAGAGCTGATCTGTGCTGACAAGTCCATCTAGGGTGGATAATCAGGAGCATGAGGAGCCTGAGATGGTAGCTCGGTAAATGATGGCTGCGATGAAGGGCCTGCTGTGAAGGACGGCTCAGTCATCATAGGCTCGGATAAGGTGGCCTCAAAATGAATCCCCTCTGACTGATGTGGAGGCGGAATGTCAACATCGGGCCCTCTCTGCTCAAAGTCCCTCTGAGGGTCCAACCCATCCTCCATCTCTCTGATCTCGGCCTCCTCCTCTACTCCAGGGTGTATCTGATCATGTCCGCGAGCCTGTCGCTCGGCTTTCCTAACCCAGGAGCCATCGGGTGCCTTCTCGAACTTCATGCGCCCTAGAGACTGCGCATCATACGTGTCATAAGTGGTGGGGGCCTCAAAATCTGTCTCTCTACTCAAGTCGATTCCGGCATCCTTGAAAGCACGGGTAAGGAATCGGCCGTATGGGAGTACACGTGTCGAGCTCTCAACACAGGAGATCATGTGCATCATCATAAGGTAGCCAACATGAATCCGTCTCCCGATGAGGATCGAGTCAACAATGAAAGCCTTGAGATAGGAGACCTCGTCTCGATGTCCTCCACGTGGCAAGAGAATCGAACAAATCATATGGTGAAGGACTCGGCTAGTCACTGTCAAGCTGTGTGCCGATGGTTTTCCCATCCCCTGAGGATCGGCAAGTCCGCACAACCTTGAACAGCCTCTCTAGGCTCAAATCCCGGCACAGTGGGCCACACCTTGGCCTCATAAACACGGAGTCCAACCGAAGGGATGTCGAGAATGCGGCAGATGCTCTCGGGACTCAAACGGATCTCAACGCCTCTCACAGTGGATAATACGGGTCCTCCAACCTCGTAGGTCGCCCGAGAATAGAAAGCCCGTACCAGAGTCGGGAAGACGGGCTCAGAGATCGTCACTACGGGCAGCCATCCCATCCATCCGAACAACCCCTCAAAGCCAAAGTGCTGAAGTTGGGAGAAATTGACACTTCTCTCTGGGATGACTTTCCTCTGAGCAAATTTTTGCTTGTAGCGCTGATAGTCCTCATTCGAACTGAAGAGTGCCGTGTCAAACCTCGCCTTTCGGCGTGCCTCCGTCTACTCGGGCTGAGATGGCTCAACAGGATGCTTGCTCTGAGCCCTAAAAGTCCTCGTCTCTCTCCGCGGTGCCATCAATGAAGTGAAAGAGGTGAAGAAGGAGTCCAAACAGGGAATGAAATCAAAGAGTAAGATGCAACCACAAACCCGAAACCCTTGACGCCTGGAGATGCAGCTGAACAGCCCTCACACGCGCGGTGAAGAGAGGAGACGCCCTGAAGAGCTGAAACCCTGGGTTCAAACCAAAACCCTAGCCCAAATCCGTCCCAAAATGAAGTCCCCAGAATGCAAACGGTCCCAAATCTGGCCAAAACCTCTTCGTGAAGCAAGGATATGAAGGGCGGGAAGCTCTGGAGGCGAAAATGGGAGAAATGAAGCGCGCGGGGGCCGTTTTAAATTCTCTGGCCCGACTAACCGATCAACCGGTTACACACCCGGTCGATCGTCTGGTCAGCGCTATTATCTTTGTAAAAAAGGGGAAAAACCGTCTGGTCAGTGCCATGGTGATGGTTGCACCACCATCTTTTGAGATGAAGCCATGATTCTGAGAACAAGATAAGAGCTCCCATTAAGGCCATCAAAGTAGAGTTTCTGGGAGTCGCCATCACAACGGAGTGAATAGTCTGGGTCACCACAGTTGGGGTTTGTGCTTTGAGAATAGATCCCCTCTCAGATTGACCTACATCAAATCCATAAGGCTGCAGCAATAAAAAGAATAAACATGTTAGGAGCCAAAAGATCGCCTGGGGTGCAAGGACATCTTGGTGTGTGATGATGTTAAGACTTGGCCTACCACAATGCTCAAACCTAATGGGAAATGGTAAGGAACATTGGACATCTTCCTTATACCCTATTGTTGGTACAGAAGGAGTAAAACTTATGGTTTTAAAAGGAAGAACCAGTGGACCTAAGAAACTACTGTGAGGATGACAACTATTTTGGGGCTTTGTTCACCAGTCTCAGGCGCTGCTAGGATGGGTTTTTTTTTTAAGCAATTAGTTGTTGTAAATGAATCTTGGAGTTAGTTGGTTCACTCTATTGTGATGTCTATAGATGTCCATTTATAACTGTTTCTTCTGTATATATATGGAGAATTAACTCTCTTACTACAATTAAGTACACTGAGCATTGTGAAAAATTTTGCTACTCAAATCTTAGCGTTCCACATCCAACACCAAGTCCTTGTCTACTTGTCATAAAGGTGATGCCCTTCCACTTAGCAACATAGTGGACCTACAAGATGAGTTTAACACAACTAAATCCATTATATATGGATTTTTCTTGGTAATGGATGACAACAAGAGCATAATATTTCTGTAATTTTTTAAGACAACCAAGCATCATACAATTTCAAATAAAATCTGAAATTCTATGAAACATAAAGCAAATGCATAAAATATAAACTGGTGTAGTGCAAAAGAACACTTTTATTGATTTCTAGACACAACTGCAACTGCCTATGCTTAACCATTCCTAATGACATGTTGAATCAAAATAACTGATTTTCTTGAGGTTCTTGTTAGGCGTGACCATCAACTATTTCAAATTTAAAATAAGAGCCCAAAAGAAAGTTTAGGAAATAAATTAGAAGTTAGTGATTTTCAAAACAGACATTTACAAATTATTATAAGTATAAAAGTAGAACAACATATGTTCTAACCAGGAAGATGTAAGTCTAAAGCATTTTGGATGAGATCATATCAAACATTTAAGGGTGTCATGCCCAAATGCATTGCAACTAACACATATTTTTTTTGTCTGATATTATTATTGTAACATCTACAAAATTTAATAAAATAAAGTTATTACAAAATGGTGTATGTAAACCGGTCGACCGGTTATGTTCAACCTGTTGGCTACTTATCTCAACCGGTAGCCACTGCCTCTTTTAGTTGCTGCATTGTCAAAGGGGCAGTGGCTACCGGTTGAGATAAGTAGCCAACCGGTTGAACATAACCGGTCGACCGGTTTACATACATCATTTTGTAAGTTGTAATTTGTTTGGATTCCTCCATAGATTCGTGTATTGATGGCCCATTTCATATTAGCTTGACGAAGGGAAGACATTGATTGGTGCATTACCATATGAAGCAGTTTATGTTGCATTCTGACCTGTCAACCTTTGCATGTCTTTCATGCTTCTAAAGGAAGCATCTCTATCAAATTCCATTTCTGCCCTGGATTCACCTTAATTACTCATCAAGTTACCATTAGTAAGTGATGCCTATGTTTTCTAGAACCAATGCACGACAATGTGGTAATATAGCCTCTTTCAATGATAATAGCAGTCTCTTTGGACATTTGAGTGCATTGGCATTTGTTATATATAACAGAAACATCCAAGAATGAGAGCTGTTGATACTTGGTTGTGGAGTGTATCAATCAGTCTATTTGTGGTAAGGGAAAGTTGTTGCTAAGGCTCACCTTGTTCAGGTCCATGTAATTCATCGAATTTGCCACTTTTGATTTCTCTCAGCACCAATACTATACCTGCCATCCAGATCAGAAACTTGACTCCTTTATGAATCCAGCTACTATAAGTTAAATCAACTTCTTGACTTCAAATTCAGGTACATTCTGGTTCAATTTTTTATCTGCTAGACTTGCTGGTGTCTGGGTTTAACATGGAGTTGTCCCCTGATAAGGAAAGGGTCCTGCTGGACTATACTGCATGCACCATGCAAACACATTTTGATTAGTTTTCAAAGGGGGGAAAATAGATAAGAGAAAATTAATGACGTCTGATATGGACTATCCTCTTTGATGGGGCTTCTAATATGATAACAGACTCCACCTCCTTGGAGGTATATAAGGACTCTTTCTCTGTCCATCCCAGTTTACTTTTGCATTTGTTATTTGTTATTTGTTATTTGTTTCAGGCAGAGATGACTTTGAAGCAATTAGAGAACCTTAGCCCTCCCATAATGAAGCAACTTATTCCTCTGGTGGAGCAACTTCCTCCATTATACATGGACTTGGTCAAGGGAAGAGAAGATTTTGCTCCAAAACCTGAAGAAACTCGTCGAGTAGTATGTAAAACCTCTAGCTATTGTTTGATTTATTTAATTCCCTCAGTACACATGGATATGGTTTTTTTCCCTTCATCACTACATGCTTTTATTTTCATTTACAATTTTAATGCTTTGCTGGAATGAGCTAATAATATATGGACAATTTAAGTTATTTTGTCGACTTGTAGAACTTGATTGCCAATATGATTTATCTGAATTCAACTGAAGAACTGTATCACCCTCCCCACCCTGTGGCATGAGTGCATGTCTTGGTACAAACAAATTAGATGTGATGGCAACAAGTTTTGGAGTTGGATACAACATGATGCACCTAAAACCTCTTTCATGAAGAGCCATGCAGCTGATGAGTTCCTTAGTTTTAAAATATCTAATTTGATGTTTTGTACTCACCCTAATGTCTCTCTCTCTCTCTCTTGCAAAGGGATGCACTTAGTTTAACATGGAGCATTATTTTCAATGTTCATCTCCTGGTAAAGACGTAAGCTAGCATAGACCATAATTTTTCTATTCCTTTTCTATTTTTTTCCCTCTTTTTGTAAGTTTGAACATGGTTTGAGGGTATTCTGTGTATTTTAGACAAGGAAATGCACAAACAACGAAGCGTTGACGACGTTGACCGTAATCTGGAGGTCGACCGGTTCATAAACCGGTCGACCGGTTTGTCGGGGCTGAGAATTTGAAGAGACTCCAGCGCCTCAGTTTCTCAGCCATTACTTCTGGTTCTTCAACCGTTGTGCCGTTCCAGCTGCCCTGAACGGATTTTTGACTCCATTACAGCCTTCTGAGGGGTAAGGATAGGATTTTGGAGCCTAGGGTTTTGGATTTAGGGACCCAGTGCTTCTCATTCGGGCGATTTCCTCCTCAGTTCGCGCGTCAGATCCTGCGTCAGTGTCTTCCTGCACTTGAGGGCTTTCAGGTGTGTGTGCATCCCTCCCTTCAGCCTCATCTCCTTCATCTCAGCCTTTCGGATGGCGCCTAGGAGAGAGTCAGCCGCTTCCAGGGCTCAGGGCAAGCGCCCTGCTGAGCCATCTCAGCCAGATCAGTCCGAGGCTCGTCGAAAGGCGAGGTACGACACCGCTCTTTTCGGGTCTGTCGAAGACTACCAAAGATATAAACAAAAATTCGCCCAGAGGAAAGTTGTTTCAGGGAGAAGCATCAATTTTTCTCAGCTTAAGTACTTTCGATTTGAGGAGTTATTTGGACAGATGAGATGGCTGCCAGTGGTGACTATTTCGGAGCCTATCTTCCCTACTCTGATTCGCGCTTTCTACTCACGGGTGATCTACGGGGTTGGAGGACCGATCACTTTCACTGTCAGAGGAGTTGAGATCACCTTGAGTCCGGAGAGCATTTGTCGGATTTTCGATATACCATCAGTTGGACTCAGGGTGTATGAGTCCAAGGTGTGGCCCACGGTGCCGGGATTTGAGCCCAGAGAGGCTATTCAGAGGCTGTGTGGACTTCCCGATGGCCAGGAGATGGGCAAACCCTCTGCACATAGTCTGACAGTGATCAGCCGTATCCTGCATCACATGGTCTGCTCCATTCTGTTGCCACGCGGCGGACATCGAGACGAGGTATCCTACCTCGAGGCTTTCATAGTGGATTCCATTTTGATATGGAGATGGATTCATGTCGGGTACCTGATGATGATGCATATGATATCTTGCTATGAGAGCAAGACCCGCGTGCTCCCCTATGGTTGCTTCCTCATGAGAGTATTCAAGGATGCCGGGGTTGATTTGAGCCGTGAGACAAATTTAGAGGCCCCAACCACGTATAACACATATGACGAGCAGTCTCTGGGGCGGATGAAGTTTGAGAAGGCCCCTGATGGCTCTTGGATCAGGAGAGCTGAGCGACCACCGGCACAGGACCAGGGGCAGGGACAGATGCATCCAGGAGATGAGGAGGAGGCCGAGATTCGAGAGATGGAGGGTGGGCTAGACCCTCAGAGGGACTTTGAGCAGAGCATGCCTGAGTATGACATTCCTCCTCCTGAGCCGATGATACCTGAGCCGGCATACACAGCTGGACCATCTGAGTCATTCTTCACTGAGCCTTCTCACGCAGAGATACCATTTCAGGCACCTCACGCACCTGATCATGCGCCTTGGATGGATTTATCCGCTCAGATCAGTTCTCTCGGGACTCGTATGGAGGAGCTTGCAGTCGTCAATGATAGTCGTTTCCACTCTATGGAGGATCGCATAGAGGAGTATCAGACCGGCTTCACATCGCAGTTTGAGCATCTCGATCAGAGACTTGGGCGTCTTGAGGAGCGTATGGATCAGCAGCATGAGGAGATGATGGCCTACCTTCGCTCAGTGTTTCCTCCACCTCCGCCTTGATATATTCGAGACCTTGGTTTATGCGCATGCAGGGTTGTTGTCCTAGCATTACTTGTAATTAACAGGAATCTGCAACATTGTGTTTTTAATCAGAAGTTTTGCCATTGTTTCATTCAACCACTTCTGAGGGAGACAATCATTGTGAAAAGATCTAGATCTTATTTATGTGTGTGCTTATTGTCCTGGCATTATTTGTGATTGACTTCTAAATGGCATCTTTGCTTTTAGAATCAGAAGTTTCTTCTTAATTTTGATTTAAAAATTTTCAAGGGAGAGACTCAATCTGAAATAGGGATATTCGGATTTATAAAAAGAATCTCCTTATTGGGATATTCACTTCTATAAAAAGAATCTCCATATTGTTTTTTTGGATGTTACTGAGCAGTTGAGGATTTCTATTGATTTTTCATATTGTTAAATATTCTTCTACATTGATGTGTATCATCTGGTAGTGACAAATCAGACTTTGCTTTTTTACTTGTGCGTTGGATTAAAATATGGGATTGGACGTGTGTTATATTTTAAAACTTGTTTTGTTATTGATCTGTTACAGTATAAATTTTCTGTAATATACACAAAGCAAAAGTGAAAAGGAAAACACAACAGATATGCACAAACGAGGAGCAGTATAGATAAAATTAGAAATTGTAATTCTTGCAGGATACCTTATGGTAGAATATTAGGATCCCAGTGGGAAGACAAAAATTTACATGGAGCATTAATGTCCCCCTTAGATGAGAACAGGATTTGTTACTTTTTTCCTAGGAACTTCCCCATTACAAAAAGTTATCTTATTTCTTTTCCATGTGGCCTGGAAAGGTTATTTATGCATTTCTCTTGAACATTGTCCAGAGAGATTTCATAGTATTAGGGTCTGTTTTGATTAACTTCAGAGATTTCATGGTTTAGTGTCTCTCTCCTCCTCTTTGACTTACACTTTTGTGTTGTAGATGTTTGTGTTGCTGAACACATACTTCGAATTATTTGGTAAAGCTTTACTGAAATATTTTGGTTGCACCTAATCTGTAAATCTATGGTCTTCTTTACAAAGAAGAAATATAATGGTAGTTGTAAAATAAATAATCCCACCAATTAACAAAAAGCATTGTAGCTATTGTCTACTGACACCATCTAATGTATGTGTTGGTGAAAGGTGGCCATGTTTCTCTCGCCAAACTGGTAGAAGAATGGATTTTGCGTTCTTCTAAGATTTTTTAGATTCCATTTTCCAGAGACGCTTATGTTACTGCATTGAAGGAAACTGAACAATTTCTTTGGGCTGGTTCTGAAATGGATGCGGTGAGTTTGAAGAGTTTGAGAGTGTTCCAAATTTTTTATTCTTTTTATGTCTCATGGAGATGTAATTGATAACAAGTATGTCTGAACTAATTAGATTTATCCTGCACTGGAATATAGGTGAGGGCCATGGCAAAGAATTTGATTGAAGCCCAGAATTGGGCTGAAGGCATAAAATATTGTCTTTGTAAAATTGAATCATGGTCATGTAATCAGAGGCACAATTTGGAGAAAGTAGATTTGGAACATGTTAACAATTTTCTGAATTTGAATCCTCTGCCTTGCATTGAGCCTGGGCATCTTAAATTAAAGGTGAATTGAAGCTGTAGTTTCTGCTCTGTGCAATCCTTCAATCTGCCAATTGAAATTCTTACAGCTGTTGGTTCTTTTTTGAACAGGGTTATGCAGAAGAGGCAATGATTTTGGTTCAGGAAATTGATTCTGCCTTGTCAACGAGTTCAAAATCCTCTGTATATAAACTCCCCAGTTTATTCCCTTAGTTACCATACTTATAGTGTATTCTTCAGATCGTGTGGAAAGAAATTCTAATCACATGATTAAAAGGACTAAATTATTTTGATTATGTTTTGTCTATATCTATTAGTCTGATACACTTTATTCCATTATTGACTATTGTTCCTTCAGATCCCTGAGTTGGAACAGCTATATTCTAGAGCGTGTGAGGTACCTATCTATGTAAAGGAAATGGAGACGTTGATGGCAAGGATTTATGCATTGAAGGTATATAATTTTTTAATCCATTATCCAACCTCAGGGTTGACTTCGTACTGCACTTAAGTTTTTCTTTTGGCTGTCATTGTCAGTCATTTGAAACATTGTTAAATGTCAATTAATTTTGGAATAGGTGCAAACTGGTCTTTGTTCTCTTGCTTACTGTTCTAGTAATTGGGCATTGTAGTACCATTTATTATGAAGAGTCATATTAGGGTGCGAGGCATAAGCAAAATGAAGTATATGAACCGGTCGACCGGTTATCTTCTACCGGTTGGCTACTTATGTCAACCGGTAGCCACTGCCCCTTTTGGTTGCTGCATTGTCAAAGTGGCAGTGGCTACCGATTGACATAAGTAGACAACCGGTAGAAGCTAACCAGTCGACCGGTTAATATTTCATTGTTTAAATTGTAATTTGTTTGGATTCCTCCATACATTCCTGTATTGATAGGCCATTTGGTATTTTGCTACATGTAATTGCTCTTTCTTTGAAGGGACATCATTGTGGTAAACGAACATCCATATAACCCAATCTTTAGTTGCGTGCAAGCGGTTATATATTTTATGAGAAGGTGCGTTAATAATAAAGGTCGAATTGAAGGCCTTAAGGTGGAATTTGTGTCCTCCTAACACGGAAGTTCAAAAACAGTAGCACACAAGGTAGGGATAATCCAATGGGAATAATGTTAAAGACGATGGTCAATGCAATGACACTCGACTAACATGGTGGTCAACTCTATCATGTAGTATATGCATAGGGAAAAAAATTTGTTTGGGGTAAGTGATATGAATTTTATAATTGAAAATGTATGTATAGGGATGAGTATAGCTGAATGTTTACTCAGCCATATTTAAAATACATTTACACAAACTAAATATTATAAGCATTACAAACCTCTTAATCCAGCTTCAAGTCTTCGAATTGTGATCTTGTAATGCTCGAACAATCATCTATTGAGTAATCATGACATCCTCGTACATTGTGATGAATAAGAAGAGAAGGTCTATACAATTTTGGGAGGTGGTCAAATGATATCCGAGAAAATCCAAATCCAAAAATACTAAAAAATTCACAAGGGTACGAAGAATGTAAGGAATGCTCACATTCTTCGTACCCTCCCAATTCTACACTTGTTTGAAGTTTTTAAAATTTTGTGGGGCATCTTATGGCTTCGATGTTGTTTAAATAGGTTTGTTACACTTAGAAGGTGATCAAATGATATCCGGAAAAATCAAAATGCAAAAGTACCTAAAAATTCACAAGGGTACGAAGAATGTGAGGAATGCTCACATTGTTCGTACCCTCCCAAATCTCCACTTGTTTGAAGTTGTTAAAATTTTTTGGGGCATCATAGGACTTGGATGTTGTTTAAAAAGGTTCGTTACACTTAGAAGGTGATCAAATGATATCCGGAAAAATCGAAATGCAAAAATACTAAATAATTCACAAGGGTACGAAGAATGTGAGGAATCCTCACATTGTTCGTACCCTCCAAAATCTAAACTCCTAAATCATCTTTTGAGAATTTTGTGGGCATCCTATGGCTTGGAGGTTGTTTAAATAGGTTTGTTACACTTATAAGGTGGTCAAATGATATCCGGAAAAATCGAAATGCAAAAATACTAAAAAATTCACAAGGGTACGAAGAATGTGAGGAATGCTCACATTGTTCGTACCCTCCCAAATCTAAACTTCTTTGGACTTTTGAAAATTTTGTGGGCATCCTATGGCTTGGAGGTTGTTTAAATAGGTTTGTTACACTTATAAGGTGGTCAAATGATATCCGGAAAAATCGAAATGCAAAAATACTAAAAAATTCACAAGGGTACGAAGAATGTGAGGAATCCTCACATTGTTCGTACCCTCCCAAATCTCAACTTCTTTGGACTTTTGAAAATTTTTTGGGCATCCTATGGCTTGGATGTTGTTTAAATAAGTTCATTACACTTAGAACATGATCAAATGATATCCGGAAAAATTGAAATGCAAAAATACTAAATAATTCACAAGGGTACGAAGAATGTGAGGAATCCTCACATTGTTCGTACCCTCCAAAATCTCAACTTCTTTGGACTTTTGAAAATTTTGTGGGCATCCTATGGCTTGGAGGTTGTTTAAATAGGTTTGTTACACTTATAAGGTGGTCAAATGATATCCGGAAAAATCGAAATGCAAAAATACTAAAAAATTCACAAGGGTACGAAGAATGTGAGCAATCCTCACATTGTTCGTACCCTCTTAAATCTCCACTTCTTTGGAGTTTTTAAAACTTTTTGTGGCATCATATGGCTTGGATGTTGTTGAAATAGGTTCGTTACGCTTAGAAGGTGGTCAAATGATTTCCGAGAAAATCGAAATCCAAAAATAGTAAAAAATTCACAAGGGTACGAGGAATGTGAGGAATCCTCACATTGTTCGTACCCTCCCAAATCTCTACTTCTTTGGAGTTTTTAAAAATTTTTGTGGCATCATATGGCTTGGATGTTGTTGAAATAGGTTCGTTACGCTTAGAAGGTGGTCAAATGATTTCCGAGAAAATCGAAATCCAAAAATACTAAAAAATTCACAAGGGTACGAGGAATGAGAAGAATCCTCACATTGTTCGTACCCTCCCAAATCTCCACTTCTTTGGAGTTTTTAAAATTTTTGGGGACATCATATGGCTCTCTTGTTGTTTAAATAGGTTCGTTAAACTTGGAAGGTGGTGAAATGATTTCCGCAAAAATCAAAATCCAAAAATACGAAAAAATTAACAAGGGTACAAAGAATGTGAGGAATCCTCACATTGTTCGTACCCTCCCAAATTTCCACTTCTTTGGAGGTTTCAAAATTTTTTGTGGCATCATATGGCTTGGATGTTGTTTAAATAGGTTCGTTACACTTGGAAGGTGATCAAATGATATCCGGAAAAATCGAAATCCAAAAATACTAAAAAATTAACAAGGGTACGAAGAATGTGAGGAATCCTCACATTGTTCGTACCCTCCCAAATCTCCACTTCTTTGGAGTTTTTAAAAATTTTTGTGGCATCATATGGCTTGGATGTTGTTGAAATAGGTTCGTTACGCTTAGAAGGTGGTCAAATGATTTTCGAGAAAATCGAAATCCAAAAATACTAAAAAATTCACAAGGGTACGAGGAATGTGAGGAATCCTCATATTCTTCGTATCCTCCCAAATCTCCACTTGTTTGGAGTTTTTTAAATTTTTTGTGGCATCATATGGCTTGGATGTTGTTTAAATAGGTTCGTTACACTTAGAAGGTGGTCAAATGATATCCGGAAAAATCGAAAGGCAAAAATACTAAAAAATTCACAAGGGTACGAAGAATGTGAGGAATCCTCACATTCTTCGTACCCTCCCAAATCTCCACTTGTTTGGAGTTTTTAAAATTTTTTGTGGCATCATATGGCTTGGATGTTGTTTAAATAGGTTCGTTACACTTAGAAGGTGGTCAAATGATATCCGGAAAAATCGAAAGGCAAAAATACTAAAAAATTCACAAGGGTACGAAGAATGTGAGGAATCCTCACATTGTTCGTACCCTCCCAAATCTCCACTTGTTTGGAGTTTTTAAATTTTTTTGTGGCATCATATGGCTTGGATGTTGTTTAAATAGGTTCGTTACACTTAGAAGGTGGTCAAATGATATCCGGAAAAATCGAAAGGCAAAAATACTAAAAAATTCACAAGGGTACGAAGAATGTGAGGAATCCTCACATTGTTCGTACCCTCCCAAATCTCCACTTGTTTGGAGTTTTTAAAATTTTTTGGGGCATCATATGGCTTGGATGTTGTTTAAATAGGTTCGTTACACTTAGAAGGTGGTCAAATGATATCCGAAAAAATCGAAATGCAAAAATACTAAAAAATTCACAAGGGTACGAAGAATGTGAGGAATCCTCACATTGTTCGTACCCTCCCAAATCTCCACTTGTTTGGAGTTTTTAAAATTTTTTGGGCATCATATGGCTTGGATGTTGTTTAAATAGGTTCGTTACACTTAGAAGGTGGTCAAATGATATCCGGAAAAATCGAAATGCAAAAATACTAAAAAATTCACAAGGGTACGAAGAATGTGAGGAATCCTCACATTCTTCGTACCCTCCCAAATCTCCACTTCTTTGGAGTTTTTAAAATTTTTTGGGGCATCATATGGCTTGGATGTTGTTTAAATAGGTTCGTTACACTTAGAAGGTGGTCAAATGATATCCGGAAAAATCGAAATGCAAAAATACTAAAAAATTCACAAGGGTACGAAGAATGTGAGGAATCCTCACATTGTTCGTACCCTCCCAAATCTCCACTTGTTTGGAGTTTTTAAAATTTTTTGGGGCATCATATGGCTTGGATGTTGTTTAAATAGGTTCGTTACACTTAGAAGGTGGTCAAATGATATCCGGAAAAATCGAAATGCAAAAATACTAAAAAATTCACAAGGGTACGAAGAATGTGAGGAATCCTCACATTCTTCGTACCCTCCCAAATCTCCCTTGTTTGGAGTTTTTAAAATTTTTGGGGCATCATATGGCTTGGATGTTGTTTAAATAGGTTCGTTACACTTAGAAGGTGGTCAAATGATATCCGGAAAAATCAAAATGCAAAAATACTAAAAAATTCACAAGGGTACGAAGAATGTGAGGAATCCTCACATTCTTCGTACCCTCCCAAATCTCCACTTGTTTGGAGTTTTTAAAATTTTTTGGGGCATCATATGGCTTGGATGTTGTTTAAATAGGTTCGTTACACTTAGAAGGTGGTCAAATGATATCCGGAAAAATCGAAATGCAAAAATACTAAAAAATTCACAAGGGTACGAAGAATGTGAGGAATCCTCACATTGTTCGTACCCTCCCAAATCTCCACTTGTTTGGAGTTTTTAAAATTTTTTGGGGCATCATATGGCTTGGATGTTGTTTAAATAGGTTCGTTACACTTAGAAGGTGGTCAAATGATATCCGGAAAAATCGAAATGCAAAAATACTAAAAAATTCACAAGGGTACGAAGAATGTGAGGAATCCTCACATTGTTCGTACCCTCCCAAATCTCCACTTGTTTGGAGTTTTTAAAATTTTTTGGGGCATCATATGGCTTGGATGTTGTTTAAATAGGTTCGTTACACTTAGAAGGTGGTCAAATGATATCCGGAAAAATCGAAATGCAAAAATACTAAAAAATTCACAAGGGTACGAAGAATGTGAGGAATCCTCACATTCTTCGTACCCTCCCAAATCTCCACTTGTTTGGAGTTTTAAAATTTTTTGGGCATCATATGGCTTGGATGTTGTTTAAATAGGTTCGTTACACTTAGAAGGTGGTCAAATAATATCCGGAAAAATCGAAAGGCAAAAATACTAAAAAATGACAAGGGTACGAAGAATGTGAGGAATCCTCACATTCTTCGTACCCTCCCAAATCTCCACTTGTTTGGAGTTTTTAAAATTTTTTGGGCATCATATGGCTTGGATGTTGTTTAAATAGGTTCGTTACACTTAGAAGGTGGTCAAATGATATCCGGAAAAATCGAAAGCAAAAATACTAAAAAATTCACAAGGGTACGAAGAATGTGAGGAATCCTCACATTCTTCGTACCCTCCCAAATCTCCACTTGTTTGGAGTTTTTAAAATTTTTTGTGGCATCATATGGCTTGGATGTTGTTTAAATAGGTTCGTTACACTTAGAAGGTGGTTAAATGATATCCGGAAAAATCGAAAGGCAAAAATACTAAAAAATTCACAAGGGTACGAAGAATGTGAGGATTCCTCACATTCTTCGTACTTCCCAAATCTCCACTTGTTTGGAGTTTCTAAAATTTTTTGGGGCATCATATGGCTTGGATGTTGTTTAAATAGGTTCGTTACACTTAGAAGGTGGTCAAATGATATCCGGAAAAATCGAAAGGCAAAAATACTAAAAAATTCACAAGGGTACGAAGAATGTGAGGAATCCTCACATTGTTCGTACGCTCCCAAATCTCCACTTGTTTGGAGTTTTTAAAATTTTTGGGGCATCATATGGCTTGGATGTTGTTTAAATAGGTTCGTTACACTTAGAAGGTGGTCAAATGATATCCGGAAAAATCGAAATGCAAAAATACGAAAAAATTCACAAGGGTACGAAGAATGTGAGGAATCCTCACATTGTTCGTACGCTCCCAAATCTCCACTTGTTTGGAGTTTTTAAAATTTTTTGGGGCATCATATGGCTTGGATGTTGTTTAAATAGGTTCGTTACACTTAGAAGGTGGTCAAATGATATCCGGAAAAATTGAAATGCAAAAATACTAAAAAATTCACAAGGGTACGAAGAATGTGAGGAATCCTCACATTGTTCGTACCCTCCCAAATCTCCACTTCTTTGGAGTTTTTAAAATTGTTTTGGGCAACATATGGCTTGGATGTTGTTTAAATAGGTTCGTTACACTTAGAAGGTGGTCAAATGATATCCGGAAAAATCGAAATGCAAAAATACTAAAAAATTCACAAGGGTACGAAGAATGTGAGGAATCCTCACATTCTTCGTACCCTCCCAAATCTCCACTTGTTTGGAGTTTTTAAAATTTTTTGTGGCATCATATGGCTTGGATGTTGTTTAAATAGGTTCGTTACACTTAGAAGGTGGTCAAATGATATCCGGAAAAATCGAAAGACAAAAATACTAAAAAATTGACATTCCTCACATTCTTCGTACCCTCCCAAATCTCCACTTGTTTGGAGTTTTTAAAATTTTTTGTGGCATCATATGGCTTGGATGTTGTTTAAATAGGTTCGTTACACTTAGAAGGTGGTCAAATGATATCCGGAAAAATCGAAAGGCAAAAATACTAAAAAATTCACAAGGGTACGAAGAATGTGAGGAATCCTTACATTGTTCGTACCCTCCCAAATCTCCACTTGTTTGGAGTTTTTAAAATTTTTTGGGGCATCATATGGCTTGGATGTTGTTTAAATAGGTTCGTTACACTTAGAAGGTGGTCAAATGATATCCGGAAAAATCGAAATGCAAAAATACTAAAAAATTCACAAGGGTACGAAGAATGTGAGGAATCCTCATATGCTTCGTAACCTCCAAATTCTCCACTTGTTTGAAGTTTTTAAACTTTTTGGGAACTTAATATGGCTTGGATATTGTTTAAATAAGTTAATTACACTTAGAAGGTGGTCAAATGATTTCCGGAAAAATCCAAATCCAAAAAATACTCAAAAATTCTGTACATTTTGAGGGTGTGAAATGGATCGAAAAATTCAAAATGAAAATTTACCGAAAAAATATGTGAGGGGTTTGGATTTCCATATTGTTAGTAATTATACCTTTTTCGTATTTTCAATATTTCAACCAATTTTTTTGAAAAGCTAAGAAATAATTTAATCATATATTCTCAATTAATAATTAGTACACAACTAATTTAATAATAATTTAATATATATTTTATAAAATTTAGTTCTAGTTTTCCTATTTTTTAAACTTCATAAACCAATTATATTGCTTTTCACACTTCAAATATTCGTCAAATTTTTGTCAACAAATTATTTGATGTTAAAATAAATTAAATTTACTTTTCCTTAATTTCTAAATTATATCACCAAATTCTTTATAATTTTTTTATTTTATTTTAAATTTAATTTTTATGTGGGGTTAATCACTTTATAGTACAAAAATAAAAAAACTGTAATTTATTTTTTCAAAAATTTCTTTATTTATTAGTTGATGTTAAAATAAATTAAATTTACTTTTCCTTAATTTCTAAATTATATCACCAAATTCTTTATAATTTTATTTATTTATTTTAAATTTAATTTTTATGAGGGGTTTAATCACTTTATAGTACAAAAATAAATAAACTGTAATTTATTTTTTCAAAATTTTGTTTATTTTTCTGTTTCATAAAAAAAATTCCTAAACAAAATAATTACATTAAACAAATTTATAATTGGTTAATGTAATAAATGTAACAATGTGTGTTGCATGGGATTATTTCCCATGGCAACCGGTTGGGTGACTTGAAGAAGAGGTTTTGTTTTTTTTTTTTATTATTTAAAATGCCATGTGTCTCTGCCCTATTAGCCCAAAAAAGTGGGTATGGTACCGAAAAGAGCTTTTCGGTACCGTAGCAAGACCCTTAATATAATTGTATTATATATATATATATATATATATATATATATATATATATATATAATATAAATATAAAAAATAATTACTTGTTTGAAAATCATGCATGGTTTTAACCGATAAGTGATATAAGTTTATATATACAAAATTTTATAGTTATTTTTAATGTTTTTAAAATTGAATGATCATTGAACCAAAAATTATGGGATGAGAGTCATGGTTTTTTAGTATTTTAAAATTTTTTTTATATACTAAAAGAAATTTTATTATTTTGTTCATATTTTAAACGTTATATATATATATATATATATATATATATATATATATATATATATATATATATATATATTATTCTAAATTTTTTCTTTTCTACATAAATAATAATAATATATCATATTAGTATATAGTATTTTATTTACTATACTTTATATTATAATGTGATGAGTAGTGATATTTTATTAATTAAAAGCAAAAGCCTAGTGGTCATTACGAGACCCCACGATCGTCTGAAGACTATCCTGTGGCTGTCCAAATGTTAATTGTACAAAGAGACGTTTGGACAACATCCTAATTTATTGCACACGTAATAAATACACGAAGCCGTTATACAAATTTAAATTATAACTTTAACTTCAACTGGCAATTAAGACACTAATGAAGCACGAAACACATTGGCAGCTTCATCGCTATAGAAAGGCCATCATATATTCGAAATAGGTATGAAAATAGTCTCAAACTAAATTTCTGCTTAAGGTTCGAAGGAGCATGCCCAGAACACCCATCCAAACACTTTTTTTGTAGGAACACTTGCCAGTCGGATTGAAGAGGCCAACCGAAGGAGAAATTTATTGGTTGTGCATAACAACTGGCGTCATCTGTGGGAATTAAATCAAAAGCCTCTAATTAAGTATGGATAACACACCTCCTAGAACGCATCCTTATTCAACAATTATGGATGATAGGTTCAATGCGTGGCAAGCCGAAATAGAGAAAAGACAGGAAGAGTATGAGCAGCGCATGCAATCCTTGCTTCAGCATGCGGAGCAACTGAAGCAGGAAAATGAGAATTGTGGGCACAGGTGGTCGTAAAACACTATGCTAGACAGAGAAGCCATCACACACCCAACTAGATGGCCTCAAAGCGAGTGTGAAGCAGAACGACGAGAGTTTCCTCACCTAACAGAGAACCATCATTACAAGCAAACAATGAATTGTTTGCTAACAGTTCCCCAACACTGTCAGCACCGCGGGGGTTCAGAATAAAGCACTCAATCGGGAGAGTTAGGCAAATGAAGCTACAAGTTCTATTAAGGGAAAGCATAAACGAGGTTCAGAGTGGGGGCCACATATGTCGGGTGCCCTGAAAACCTGGTTCAGTCATCCCCAAGAAGACACTTCACCAAGCCATTTACCGCAATGTGTAAATCTTGAGCTCTAACTGCGTGAAGCATTGCCTAAGGCTCCCCTGGTCACAGTATGTAGATGGTTGGACGATATGTTGTCCACGTCGTTTAGCTCGCACATAGTCAGTTACAAACTGCCCAAAGGATTCATGGTTCCAAAGTTTACCATGTATGATGGATCTAGCAACCCTTTCGATCACTTAATTCATTTTCGGCAAATGATGACCCTGGATATAGGCAATGATTTGTTGCTATGAAATGTCTTTCTAGCTAACTTTCATGGGTCAGCCTTGTCATGGTTTCATTGGCTCCCAAAAATTTGGTTAACTCATTCAAAGATGTCTCGAAGGCATTTGTGGCACACTACTTGTGCTCCAGAAGCATAAGCGTTTTGCATAACATTAAAATGCTGAAAAATGAGTCATTGTGGGATTTCATGAAGCGGTTCGGGCAAGTGGTGTTGCAGGTGGAGTCTTATAGCATGGACGCTCTACTGAAATTTTTTTAAAAAAGTATAAGTCTAGGTACCCTTTCTTCAATCCCTCACAAAGAAATCACCTGCCATAATGGATGACCTATTTTGGAGGACAGATAAGTATACGATGCTTGAAGATGATGTTTAGGCAACATCCTAACAGATTCTTGTTACAAACTAGACGGCGAAAAATAACAAGCTAGGGGGTTTAAAACCATCTGACAATTGATATAGGCAAAGAAATTAAAGATCCTCCTAATAAGGGCAGTAAAGATGGGAACTACCCTAGTTCACCCCTTTGACCGTCTCATATGAGTGGATTTTATCTTTAATCCAAGAGCTTCTAGAATTCAGATGGCTAGAGCCCATCAAGGCAGATCCGACCAAAAGGGATTAGAGATAGCAGTACTTTTATCACAAAGAGCATGGTCATACTACAGAAGAATGTTGATACTTGCATGACATGGTGGAAAAGCTAGTGAAAGCCCAACACTTGAAACAATGTGTCTGACAAGATGGGGGGCATAGTGAAGTACCAAGAGAAGCATCAAACAAAATCTTGACTTCTCCCGTTGAACCACACTCTATGATACATTATATCCATAGGGGGCCAGTGAGTGACATGTACCAGTCCAAGCGACTCAAGAAAATGATGATTAGGACCACCACCATAAGAGAATGGGTAATCAATATGGTTCGATGCATCTTCACTCTTGAAAGCACCCGACTAATTGATAAGCCAATCACTTTCCCATTAGTCAATCCTAACTGGGTCATAGTGCCTCATGAAGACGCACTGGTATTAACCCTTAAGAGTTAGTGGCTTTAGTGTGCAAAGAATTGTAGTTGACCTGAGTAGCTCCGCTGATCTTTTATAGAAGCCAGCTTACAAGCAAATAGGTCATTCACCTGCAACACTATAGAGCCTCGGCCATATCTTATCCGAATTTAATGGGGCTACCACTATATCCTTAGGAGATGTCGTGCTCCCCGTCGAAGTTGGGTCTGTCACTTTGTGTGAGGTTTTTTGTGGTAGAAGATCTAACACCCTAAAAGGCCATACTCGAGCGAGCATGGTTGCACAAGATGAAGGTCATCTCGTCTACCTACCATCAAATGATTAGTTACTTGACAGAGAAGGGTTAGGTGGACCTACACATAAGCCAATTAGCCTCCCGATAGTGCTATTAGATAACTGTGGAAGCAGGGCGAGGCACCTCGTTGGTAGATGAACATGAGTCATTAGAAGCCCAAGCTAAATAGCAATTATAGAACCAGGTACCAAAGCAGGTGGAGGAATGAGGCCCATTAGCTGCAAACCTACTCAAACGTTTGAGTCTCTTTGAGAACTAAGAACAAATAACATATGTTTGTGTTTTATTGACTAAAGAAGAATGAAACTATTTGAGACAAGTATTGAGAAAGAATAAAAATGTATTTGCATGGAAACATTCAATATGATTGGTATAGATCCAGTAGTAGCCTCACATAAGGTGAATGTAATTCTAATATCATGACAAATACGATAGAAAGTCCGATATTTTCACTCGGATTGATAAAATGTCATACAGATGAAGATAATCAACCTACTAGAGGCCGAATTTATTAAAGAAATGGAGTACCCCAAATTGGTTAGCTAAACTAGTGCTGGTACCTAAAAACTGTAGGAAATTAAGAGTATGTGTGGAGTACATGAATTTAAATGAAGTTTTCCCAAATGATAGCTTCTCATTACTGCGAGTAAATCAATTAGTTGATGCAATAGTCGGGCATGGAATGCTCTCGTTTCCTGATGCCTTCTCCAAATACCATCAAATACCTATGCATCCACCAGACTTAGAGAAAATTGCTTTCATCACCCCACAGAGCCTATACCATTATAATGAGATGCATTTGGCTTGAAAAATGTGAGGGCCACATATCAGCATCTAGTGACCAAAATTTTCCATCCATTGCTAAGCAAGACAATGGAAGTCTATATTGATGATATGTTGATCAAGAGCCTAGCCTGACTAAATCATTTGTAGCATTTGGAAGAAGCATTCGAGTTGCCGTAAAAATATGGAATGAAGTTGAACCCCCTTAAATGTGCATTTAGGGTAAGTCTAGGAAAGTTCCTCAGATTCATGGTAACTCAAAGGGGAATAGAAGTGAGCCCTACACAAATCAAGGCAATATTGGAGTTCCTACTTTAGCTTGTAAGAAGGAGATACAACAACTTACTTGAAGGTTTGTTGCCCTTGGACGATTTATATTATGATTCATTGATTGGCTTCAACCATTCTTTAATACCCTATGAGCGGCAAAATTGTTCTGATGAACATCAAAGTTTAAACAAGATTTTTCTTCTATAAAGTAGTACCTCTCAAAGGCACCAATCCTTTACAGCCCTGTAGCCGAAGAAGAGTTATACATGTATCTTATCGTATCAAACTCTATGGTATGTGCTACACTATTCCGAAAGGATCACTGACATATGTAAAGGTTTGTTTACCATGTGAACAAAACCCTAGTCAACGTCGAAACCAGGTATTTCCAAGCACATCAGGTAGTTGTACTTGTTGGGATTGAGCCCTTAAAAACAAGACATGATGTAACAAAGTTAGACATAACTGTCCTCTTGTTATCCTTTTGGTGTATGACATTGATTTGAGCATTGAGCCCATGTCTTTTACATTATACATGACTTTGATGCATTATGAGTTGCATAGAAGATACAAGTCATAGGTTCCTTATAAATAGATAAGTTGTCCACAGTCAGTTCATTGATTTGTGAAATCCAATAGAAACTATAGTGCACCACCTCTTAATTAGAGGGATACTTGTCTTGACCGTCAAAATGGGTTTCCCATGGTGAGGACACTAGTATATGTGATGTACACTAGACTAGACCTACGGTGAATCATGACGCAAGACTATCAATTGTCATACCTCACCAAGATACTATACTGAATGGAGTCTCAACCTCGAGAGGATATTGAGTTTGTGCCAAAATCAACAATAGTCTTTGACCTAGAGGTAAGATCCTAAAGTGGTTTTATATCTCTATATATTAGGTCATTGTTGATGGAGGCTGGTGACAACAAGTATTCTCAATAGAGACAACATAATATCTCATAGGATTGAGACAATGTGTCATCTTAGGTGATCCAAAGGACATGTAATCATGAAATATGTGGCCACTGTAATTCCTTTAGTGAAATTTAACATATGCTTGTTGGAGTTAAAGTATGTCAGTTGATCCATAATAAGTGGGATTTGTAACTCAAGTGTTTGAGAAGTAATCTTGATAGGTGATAACCCTAACTTTTTAGATTACAAACATCAATTCATAGAAAGTTTGCATGTAATAGATAGTAGGTCACGAACTTAAGCTTCGTCTCGTTGTTATTTACATAGAGTACTAAAGTGCAATTAATTATCTTTAGTAGAATGTTAAATCAACTTTAGAATTGGATTATGAGAGAGCTAGTACTTTTATGGGTCCTAGTGGTTCTTGCTCTAAGCTCATATATCATAATGACATGGTTTATGAGGGTTGGATTGACTCTAGGTTCATTCTTGTGCATAAGAGTTTTTTGGTAATTATGTAAGGTTGCATAGGGGATAATGAACAAGGTTTCTAGATTAGGCTAATTGATTAATTAGATAATCTTATGTAATTAATTAATCAATTAGGACTCCTTTTGGGTTAGATCAAGTGACCTAATCCTTGATGAGCTCAAGTCACTTAAGCCTAGTGGGCAACCTTATAAATACCCCCTTAAAGGGTTAGGGTTTCCTAATGACTTTCAATTAGTCATCTTCTACCTCTAAAGAGAGAGAGAGCCAAAGCTTCCTCCATTCCATTGCCCACATTTTGAAGTGCTAAGATCGTGGTTCGAGTCATCAAGTAAAATATCTTAAGTGTATGAGACCTCTAAAATTTTCAGGCATATTCTTCATCAGATGGATTTTGATCTGGGAACATCTAGGTCACATATATGAGTTTTATATCTAGATCTATAATTAATAACGGTTTTTATTGCTATTTTATTTCACTACAATAGATTTAAAGATGCCTAGGGATAGATGCATTCACCCTACGAGATTTAGGGTATAAGAACAAAGTAATCCAAGGTTTCCAATAATTGGTATTAGGATAGGCTCTAGCATGCTAAATATGTTCTAGGATGTTAACTCTATTTTCCAGGGTATTTTTTTCATCCCATGGTCCAAAGGGATGAATGAATGCCAACATAATGGGTATAATTATAATTATATTTGGATTTGTTGATGATTATTGGTTTATTGATTCTCTTGATTGGATTGTACACCCCACAAGGGGTATAGGATTTTTATTTGGTTGTAAAAAAATTTTCTTTCTAATAGATGTGTTGTAAGCTTCATTATAGGAGCATAGGAATTTTTATTATTGTAAAAATTTCAGCTTTTTATATCCATCTATCGTAACCCAAGAAAAAAGAAGGAATCTTGAATTTTCTTTTTGAAATCCTATGGCATTTAAAAAATAAAAATAAAAAGATTCTTAAAAGTTCTTATTTTGAGATTCATGACAGCACAATGACGTCAACTTTAACTCGAAATTAAGACTACTTCCAAATAGTTTCTTAGGGCAACCCACATATGGTTTTGAATCTTAGAAAGTCAGGAATTCAATACTTCAAACGGATTGCAATTCAAAGTTCAAAAAGGGAGATATTGATGATTAAAGGAATACTACGCAAAGTGCATAACAACATAATGATATCAAATTTGAGTCAAAATTAGGGCTACTTATATTAAGTTTCATAGGGCAAATCACAATGGTTTTGAAGCTTAGGAAGTCAAGAATTCTATTCTTCAAACAGATTGCAATTTGCAGTTGAAATGAGGGAGATATGGCAAATTGAAGCATAGCTGTGCAAAAAGCATGCTATTACGGGATTGCATATGAGTCCAATTGCTTTGGGTTGTTTGGAATCATTTTTTAGGCCTCTTCCTAGGCTCATTTTTGGTGGCAATTAGGTTTTTTTTAGGGTTTTTCAATTTTTACTAACCCTAATGTTTGGTTGTATGCCTATTTTGGTAATTTGGATTTTATTCATTTTTAATTAACAAATATGTAGTAGGAACCCTAAAGGTCATAGAAAATATTCTTTTATTATTATTATTATTATTATTCATTTGTTTTTATTATATGCTATCTTGATTAATTGCATATGTGGTCTCAAGATATTTTGGTATTCTTAATTAGAAATAAATTTTCATGCATTTTTCATAATTGAAAAACTTATTTAAATTGGAATGTGTATGGTTAGAAAATTTTATTTTAAGAAAAAGATAAGTTGGAATAATATTAAGAGCTTTCTTTCCTTTTTAAATTTAATTATCAGCTATTTTAATTTTATTTAAAATCTTTGAGATTACAAAGAATAAAATCTTTATTTTATGAAAAAGCTCATATTTTTCCAAATCATTATAAAATAATGTTTTCCTTATTTTGCACAATATTCCATTTAAAATAAATAAATTAATTTTGAAAATTCATGATAGATAATTTATAATTAAGAAAGTTACCAAAATGAGTGTTAAAACCTAAAAAAAAGTATTTTGGTATTCTTAATAAATTTTTATGAGAAGATATTTCCAAGATTATTTATTTGAACTCTTTATTGCTAATAAGAATGTTATTCCTTTTGGAATTGTCCATTTGATTTTGGGATAGGTGGTTCTCTAGGTTCTCCCCTTTGGAGAGAAGGAGAATTACACCTATATGGTTCTCTAAGCTTTCCCCCTGAGAGAAGAAGGAAACCGTTTTGTTTAGATATGGATAGTTTAAGGGAAAGGAACCAGAGAACAATTTTTTTAGCATAGGAGTGCTGGTTTAAAAGATAAATAATGGATTTGGAAAATCTCATGATAAAGAATTTATGAAAAAAAAATATTGCCAAAATATTTTTGGAAACCTTTAGTAATTTAATGAAGATATAAAATATTTTGAAAATACTTTCCAAAATAGATTGTTTAATTCTTTTTTGGAAATAAATATTTTTAGGAGTTTTTCATTTAAAAAATATTTTATCCATTAAGAGATTACTAAAATGTTTTGTTTTTGGTAGTATGTAATGGAATAAATTATTATGAAGGTTCCATGGAAATGTTTATTAAGTTGGAAATGTGTAAGGAATAAGAAAAGTAAATCTTATAAGGATTTTTGAATATGAGAAGCAAAATTTCATTTTTTAGATAAGGTGCTCTCAAGATTTTCAAAATATCATAAATTGGTAATTTCCTTATTACACTAAAGTTTGTAATTTGGAAAATAAATATTTTGAAAATATTTATTAGAAATAATTTATTATTAAAATATTATTATCAGAAGGCTTAGTAATTTGATGGAAATAAATTCTTTGAAACATTTCCTAAATAAAATATTTATTAATTGGAATTGTGTACAGAAGGAGAATTTTATGAAAATAGATTTTAAAATTTTAAGAATGAATATTTATCAAATTCTTTTTAAAAATTACTCTCATGAAAATTGTAAAATTTTCAAGTTCATATTCACCTATTATATATACTAGGTATCTAATTCGGAAATAAATATTTTCGAAAATTGTCAAAGTAGATAGTTTAGTCATCAAAGAAATTATTAATGGTTTTAAAATGTTTTTATTTATCTCAAAAGATTAAGTAGGAGAGGACCATAGGTAAGCCCACAACCTTCATTGTCAAAGCCATTTTGATTTGGGTTCATTATCACCCAACCGACAGGTTGAGCCATAGAAATTAAGTGATATGAACTCTTCATTAAGACAAGACTAGACATGTCTATAGTGCGAGCAACCACCCCATCAGTGAGATTCTTTACTTTGTGACATTGATAGTTCAAAAACAATGGTCATACTAGAATAAGTTGAAAAAAAATAAAAATAGAAAAAAATATAAATCCTCAATTGAAGAAAGCATTTAATGTAATGGTTAGATTAACAATTTTGTCTTAAAAATCACCTATTCAGAATTACTTCACTTCTACTCATTCACTGGAATTTTCTACAAAATTCCGCAAATTTATTCCTAAGCAAACAAATCCGAAAGATGTGAGCTTTGATGCTTTGAACTTATTAATAACTTTATTAATTTCCAAAATTATCTAAAATTTGAGGAATTCCTTAGATATGCCCAAAAGTTCATAAACAAATTAAACTTTATAAAGCTGTCTTAAATTTTCTTATTAGATTATTATGGTCAGCATGACACCATACTTGGATAGATAGTTCTTTCAAGAGTCTATTATTTTTTAAAATACAAAGTACCACAAAAGTTCTTAAAAATTTCCAAATTTTCATAAATTAAAGTGATTTATAATGCTCTTGTTGAGAAATGCCTTGTTAAGTAATCTTTAAAATTTAGTAGATTGATTTGAATTTTCTTCCTAAGCTATTATTGTCCATATTGAATAGTAATTAGATGGTTAGACTCCTTAATGAGTTTATTATTATATGAAAATTTATCATAACAATTTTTGTTTAATAAATTTCTATTAATTTATTGTTAATAAATTTTATATTTAAATAATTTTATTATTGATGTAATTAAGCTTTATTAATTTTTAAAAATTGCATAATTTCTTTTAAAAAATTAATACAAAATTAGAAATTATTATTCAAAAAGCTAAATGACATGAAAAAAAAAACACAAATATTAATAATAATAAGTTTAGATGTTTTTAAAAGAAAAATAAAAATAAAATAAAAAAAGGAAATAATTAATAATGAAGTTATAAAAATTCTAACAACCATTAGGCAAAAGTTTTTAATTTTATGTCAATTTTAAAATAACTTACATAAAATGCTGCAAAGAATATTTTATTAAAATATTGTCAACGGACTCAATAAAATATTAGGGAAAGTAAGTAATGCAATTGATATTTAATTTTATATATTTTTTATTCCCTTGAAAACCTTCTTATATAGAAATGCAAAACCTTCTTATCTAGAAATATTATCATCGAACCAAGTTTTTTATGGTTTTATTTAACAATCTAAATTTTATTGTATACTTAAAGACCTAGATTTTGACTTCAACATGATATGCATATGATATCTTAGAATTTTCCTTTGTAAATTTAAGAATTTATGCTTAATTTGGTTTATTTTTTAAATAGTGAGGGTATGTTTCATTCCTAAAAGGTGTTTAAAAATTAGAAAAAATATTACTAACAAATATGAATATTTTCCCCTTATATTTAGGTACCAAGGAAAAGGATAAGAAATAAAATATTAAAAAAATGTGAAAATATTTTCTTTCTTATTTTCCTTTAAATGCAAATCATGCACATTTATTTTTCTTTCCCTCAACCTTTTAATCAACAATCAAATACAAGAAAAAAATATATACTCTTATATAATAATTTTATTTCCTCCTCTTTTTTCCCTTTATTTTCTTTCTCTTGAACTTTCAAGGAGCCAAATATATTGTAGGATTACCTACATTAAGGAAAGAGTGATAGACAAACACCCATGTCAGTAGCTGATTCTTCTCCTCTCTAACAGATGTTGTTATGCTAAGTCTTCTCTAACAGATGCTGTTATGATTAGTTAGAAAGTGGTTGTATTAGTTAGATGGTTAGATTCTGTAATATATATATATATATATATATATAGCTATTGATCTACTGTATAATCACTGTGGTGAATAGAATAAATTTCTTGTTCTTGCTGAATCCGTGCCTGAGCACTTTCATGGTATCAGAGCCATAGGCTCCTGAATTCTATTTTTTTTTTTTTTGATTTCTCTCCCAGCAAGACAATTAAGAAATCTCCAGCAACACTTTCTGCTGCAACTTTCTTCTGATCTTTGCTTACTCACTTCAAGAACATATTGTACCTACTCCGATGGCTTCATCAACACAGACCACGCCGAAGATTGTCTCTTCTCAGGTAACCTCTACCCTGAACATGAGCATGCTGAATCATCCTCTTCCTATCAAACTAGATAGATATAATCATATCCTTTGGCATACACAAATGGAAAATGTGATATATGCCAATGGATTTGAGGACCATATTGAAGGTCTGAGACCATGTCCTCCAAAAACAATATCCACCGGTGAAGTGAACCTAGATTTTCTGGTTTGGAGGAGATATGACCGTATGATCCTGAGTTGGATCTACTCCTCTCTCACCCCAGATGTTATGGGCCAAATTGTTGGGCTACAAACATCCCATGAAGCGTAGACAGCCCTTCAACGAAGCTTTTCTGCTTCCACCAAAGCAAGAACAATGCAGTTGAGACTTGCTTTTCAAACAACCAAAAAAGGCTCTCTCACCATGATGGAATACATCCAAAAACTCAAACACATCTCTGATAGTCTGGCAGCTATTGGAGAACCAGTGCCAAAAAAAGATCAAATCCTTCAATTACTGAGTGGATTAGGGGCTGAATACAACCCCATCGTGGCTTCTCTCACAGCTAGAGATGATGACATTCAGCTTCATGCAGTACATAGCATCCTTTTGACTTATGAACAGAGGCTGCATCTTCAAACCACGGCTACTGAAGAAAACCTCCTCATTGCCAATTTTGCAACTCATAACAGACCACGAAGGTCACAGTCCAACAAACCCTCTCAAGGGAAACCACCTCAGTCGTTCATGCCAACCATACGACCTGACACTCTTCCAGATTCACGGCAGCAACATCCTCAAGGATATTGCCCTAACCGATTCAACAATAATCGATCCCGGACAAATAACCGACCACAATGTCAGTTATGTGGCAAGTTTGGGCACGTGGTCCTCTCTTGTTATCACAGATTTGATGTGAATTATCAAGGGCCACGTGCACCAGCCTCATCAACCTCTCAAATTGGTCCCACTCCTCCTGCTCAAGCTATGATGGCAGCTCCTTCCCCAGCATCAATGGACCCTTGGTTTTTGGATTCAGGCGCCACCCACCATCTCTCCCACACGGCTGCTAATATCCACAATGGTACTCCCTACAATGGTACTGACTCTGTGATGGTTGGCAATGGTAAGTCTCTACCCATAACCCAAATTGGTCATTCCTTTCTTCACACTTCTGCCAAACCCTTTGTCTTACACAATGTGCTCTATGTTCCACAACTCACTTCAAATCTCATCAGTGTGTCAAAATTTTGTACTGACAATAATACCATTCTGGAATTTCATCCTTCTTCATTTTTTGTCAAGGACAAGGATACCAAAGCGACTCTCCTCCAAGGCCAACTTGAATGTGGACTCTACAAATTTCCTACCTCATCTATCAATTCACCTACTGCCAGTCCTAAACATCAAGTATTTCTCACAAAAACTCAGCCCACTACTATGTTGTGGCATCAACGATTTGGCCACCCTTCTGCTGTAATACTTCAGAAAATTTTTCATACATGTAATATTTCACATAACTCAAATAAAACAGTTGACGTTTGCAATGCTTGTTGTTGTGCCAAAAGTCACAAAGTTCCTTTTTCTTTGTCCACTTCTCGGGCCTCCTCTCCTCTTGAACTCATCCATGCAGACTTGTGGGGACCAGCACCTGTTCCTTCCTCCACAGGTGCCCGGTATTTTCTGTTGCTCATGAATGATTACTCTAGGTTTGTATGGTCCTATTTACTCCCCACCAAGGATCATGTTCACTCAACTTTTGTCCAATTTAAAACTCTTGTTGAAAACCAGTTTCAGACGACCATTAAATGCCTTCAAACAGACCATGGTGGAGAGTTCACTGCCCTTACCAAGTTTTTATCTCTTCATGGTATACTCCATAGATTTTCCTGCCCTTATACACCTGAACAAAATGGCCGAGTAGAACGCAAAATGCGCCATGTTGTAAAAACCGGGCTCACTCTTCTTTACACAGCTGCCCTTCCATCCAAATTTTGGCCCTATGCTTTCACCACAGCAGTTACCCTTATCAATTGCATGCCTTCTCATTTACTCAATTACAGCTCCCCATTTTCCTTTCTTTACAAACACCCACCTGATTATTTCCATTTCAAAGTTTTTGGTTGCCTTTGTTATCCACACCTCAAACATCTCAACTCCAACAAATTTCAGCCACAGTCCACACCATGTATCTTTCTTGGTTATGCAACATCTCACAAGGGTTATCTTTGCCTCAATCCTACAACTGACAGAGTGTATATCTCTAGGCATGTAGTATTTGCAGAGACTACAATTCCATTTCAGGCATTGAGTACTCCTTCCCAACAATCATATCATATTCCTATCACTCCAGCATTTCCTCTTCCTCCATCTCCTATTCTCTTTCCACCCACAACCAGCTCTCCTCCGGCTACCCCATCCGAACCTGCCCTCACATCACCTCCAGCCAGCTCTTTGTCTTTACCCCCACTCATTCAGGTGCCATTTGTGGATGAAGCAGATAAAATTCCTACTGCTCCACTCCAGGATTCAACAGCTCCAATTCCTGGCCATCCTATGATTACCAGATCCAAATCTGGTATATGCAAAAAGAAGACCTATCTTACCTCACTCACAATTGAGCCACGTACTATTAAGCAGGCTCTTCAAGACCCCAACTGGAAGCTTGCTATGGAACAAGAATATCAGGCTCTATTAAAGAATCAAACTTGGTCTCTGGTGCCACCTCCGTCTAATGCCAAAATTATTGGGTGTAAATGGGTCTTCAAACTCAAACATAAACCTAATGGCAGCATTGACAGGTACAAAGCTCGGCTGGTTGCCCAAGGTTTTCATCAAACCTATGGCATTGATTTTTTTGAGACATTCAGTCCAGTCGTGAAGCCTTGCACTATCAGGCTTGTTCTCTCTATTGCGGTCTCTTCCAATTGGCCTATTAAACAACTAGATGTCCACAATGCTTTTTTAAATGGGGATCTTCAAGAACAGGTGTTTATGATGCAACCTCCAGGCTTTGAAGATAGCTCTTGCCCCACTCATGTTTGTCGTCTACAGAAGGCTCTCTATGGCCTTAAACAAGCCCCTCGAGCCTGGTTCCACAAGCTCAGCTCCTTTCTCTTACAGTTGGGATTCCAATGCTCAAGGGCTGCTGCATCTTTATTTTATTTCCACTCTGCATCTGATATTATCATCCTATTAATCTATGTGGATGATATTCTCATTACTGGCAGCAATCCATCACGGGTCCATCAAATCATTTCTCAACTTAGCTCCCATTTTGCTCTTCGAGACCTTGGGGATATTAGCTACTTCCTTGGCATTGAAGTCACTCGGCTTTCTCATGCTCTTCATCTCAATCAACAACGCTACATACATCAGCTACTTGAGCGTGCTAATCTTCATGAGGCCAAATCTGCTAGCACACCTGGTGCCTTGGGAAAGTTGTTATCAGCAGCAGATGGAGAACCTTTATCCGCTCTTGATGCTACTCACTACCGTAGTCTTGTGGGTGCTCTTCAGTACATCACTCTCACACGACTAGAAATCTCATTTGCAGTGAATCGAGCTTGTCAATACATGGCTCATCCTACCACTTCTCATTTGCAAGCTGCTAAACGCATACTCCGCTATCTCAAAGGTACTACTACTCATGGTATTTCTATCCATGCCTCACCATTTTTGTCTCTTCAAGGCTATACCGATGCAGATTGGGCGTCATGTCCCGATGATAGAAGAAGCACCAGTGGCTTTTGTCTTTTTTTTGGCACCAATCTCATCTCATGGTCCTCCACCAAGCAACGTGTTGTCTCTCGTAGTAGTGCAGAATCAGAGTATCGGGCACTTGCTCTTCTCGCCGCTGAGGTCTCTTGGGTTCAGTTTCTGCTCAAAGAGTTATGCATTCCTCAACAGGACAGTCCTCTAATCTGGTGTGATAATATCAGTGCTACTGCTCTTGCAGCTAACTCTGTCTTCCATGCCCGCTCCAAGCACATCGAGATTGATCTTCACTTTGTTCGTGATAAGGTCCTCCACAAAGAGCTTTTGATTCAATATGTTCCTTCTACCGACCAGTTAGCAGATGTTTTTACTAAGCATGTTCCAAGCTGTCAGTTCTCAGCTGCTCGTACTCGTCTCTCTGTTGTCCCAAGACCTGTCAGCTTATGGGGGGATGATAGACAAACACCCATGTCAGTAGCTGATTCTTCTCCTCTCTAACAGATGCTGTTATGCTAAGTCTTCTCTAACAGATGCTATTATGATTAGTTAGAAAGTGGTTGTATTAGTTAGATGGTTAGATTCTGTAATATATATATATAGCTATTGATCTACTGTATAATCACTGTGGTGAATAGAATAAATTTCTTGTTCTTGCTGAATCCGTGCCTGAGCACTTTCAAAGAGAAGTATTAGAATAAGCCGAAAAAAACACATTCCTAAAATCACCTATTCAAAATTACTTCACTTCTACTCAATTAGTGGAATTTTCAACAAAATTCTACAAATCTATTCCTAAGCGAACAAATCTAAAAGATGTGGGGTTTGATGCTTTGAACTTATCAGTAACTTTTTAATTTCCAAAATTATCTGAAATTTGAGAAATTCCTTAGCTATGCCCAAAAGTTCATAAACAAAAATTGGTTCAACAATACCTTCTCAAGAATCTTTAAACTTTATAAAGTTGTCATGAATTTTCTTATTAGATTATTATGGTCTAAATGAGACGATACTTGGATAGATAGTTCTTTCAAAAGTCTATTATTTTTAAAATACAAAGGTACCACAAAAGTTCTTAAAAATTTCCATATTTTTATAAATTAGACTGGTTTAGAATGCTCTTATTGAGTAATGCCTTGTTAAATATTTGAAATGTAGTAGATTGCTTTGATTTTTTTTTTTTTAAAGCTATTATTGTCCATATTGTTGAAGTTCTTAATGAGTTTATTATTATATGAAAACTCATCATGATAATTTTTGTTTAATAAATTTATATTTACTGTTAATAAATTTTACATTTAAATAAATTTATTATTGATGTAATTAAGCTTTATTAATTTTTTAAAATTGCATAATTTTTTAAAAAAAATTAATACTAAATTAGAAATTATTATTTAAAATTTTAAAAGCTAAATGACAGAAAAAAAATAGAAATAATAATAAGAACTTCAGACGTTTTTAAAATACAATAAAAAGGGAAAATAACTAATAACGAAGTTACAAAAATTCTAACAACTATTGCCTAAAAGTTTTTAATTTGTGCTAATATTAAAATAACTTAAATAACTTATGAAAGTATTGTCATTGGACTCATATAAACAATACTCATAATATATATTAGGGAAAGTAAGTAGTGCAATTGATATTTAGTTCTACAAATGTTTTATTCCCTTGAAAACCTTTCTTATATGGAAATGAAAAGCTTAATTGAATTTCAATTAGAAAATTGCAAACAGTAACCTATTATGGATCAATTTAATTTTTATTTTACTTAACTGCATTTTGTGATGAGCTTGCAATGGTGACACTTTTGTGTGTTTAATAGAATCTTTCCATTATTTCACCATCAATAACAAAAGGTGATTCTTAGAATATCTATTATTTTTCATGTCAGGATTGATTTTCATTGCTCTCTATCCAGGGTTTGATATTTGTTGGATATTTTATAGCATTTTAAAGTGCCTCTTGAACTAGTGATCTATAATTATAGGTGAAAAATATGTAGTGGATAAAGGTTAGATATTCCATGCTTATTAGTTTTTGATGAAGGGATGGTGACAACATTCTTGACCTGCCTTTGAAGATGGCATTCAAATATTTTAGCAAAAATCATCATACAATTGAAAAAAGTATGAATTATATCCTTCATTTGTATCTTAATTCTATATCTTTGTATCTAAATCTGATGATTTTTTTTTTCTACTTAGATGATCATAATTTTTTAGTAATGAGTACCAAGTTTTTCAACCATTCTAGTTTTATTATACACTTTAAAGACCCAGATTTTCACATCAAAATGGTCTGCATTTGGTACCTTGGAAATTTCCTCCATAAATTTAGGAATTTAGACTTATTTAGGTTCATTTTTGAAATAGCGAGTGTTCAAAAACTAGAAAAAAAATACTAAGAAATATGATTTTATTTTCAAAGAAGAAGGTAAGAAAAAAAAATACAAAAAAAATATTAGAAAAAAATGTGAAAATATTTCTTTTTCTTATTTTCCCTTTAGATGCATTCCTTATAGATTTATTTTTCTCTCCCTCAATCTTTTTAATGTGCAACCAAATAAAATAAAAAATTTATACTTTTTTATAATAATTTTCTTTACTTCTCTTTCTTTCCTTTATTTTCTCTCTTGGACTTTTAAGGAGCCAAACATATCATAGGATTGATTACCTTTATCAAGGAAAGAGAAGTTGTTAGGATAGTGAGTCTATATTGCATGTTGGCAATTTTGTTCCAATTATTTTCTAGCTTAGGAGACTGTTTAGATAGTGACGCACTCTCCTTTAAATATTCAAAGTTGTTGTTCACTCAATTGGAAAGTCACAAAGTGGGAACACATTGAGAGAGACTCAACCTAACTTGTCTTACCATTTCCAATCCTTCAAGAAAGATTTAGTGTTAAATCTTGAGTTGTTTGAAAACCTGCATCCCTTCAATGAGGTTGAGATGTATTCACTAGAGCAATTGGAGATTACTGCATCATGGACGTGGATCAAGTTGTAGGTGTTAAAGAGTAAGTTTTAGGGTAAAGTAGCTAGATAAATTTGTGTGACTTGATCTCATATAGTGGATTTAGATTTGAGGTCTTAGACTTTATAGTTTTTTATCTCCATAGTTAGTGTGACAGTTTTCTATATAAAAAATTCTTATGTCCCCTTCCATACTTGTTTGATCATTTAAATATTTTCATTATGCTGATTATCCTTGATATCTCCTAGGTTTAAAATTGAGCTAATAAATTTCATTCTTTATATTATAATTTTTAAATACACTCATTCACCCCCTCTAGGTATTACCTTACTACATATTGTTTTTTAAGAAGTATTACATAAGCTAAAAATAAAAAAATAAAAAGGAATACAAATTCTCTATTAAAAACCATGTTAATGTAATAGTTAAGTTAACAATTTTGTCCTAAAAATCACTCATCCAAAAGTACTTCACTTCTACTAATTTACTAGAATTTCCTACAAAATTCCCCAAATTTATTCCTAAGCAAACAAATCCAAAAGATGTGAGGTTTGATGCTTTGAACTTATTAATAAGTTTACTAATTTTAAAAATAATCTAAAACTTGAAAAATTCCTTGGTAATGCCCAAAAATTCATAAACAAACATTGGTTCAACAAGATCTTCTTGGGAATCTTTAAACTTCATAAAATTGTCTTGAATTTTTTCATTAGGTTATAAATTATCTAAATGAGACTATGCTTGTATTGATAATTCTTTCTAGAGTCTATTTGTGGACCCGTATTTTTCACGTGTATTCCCACTCGATGGTGAGATTCACTTTTTATTGAAAATTTGAATTTTATAAAAGAAAAAAAAAATTGGAGTCACCAACCACTTAAGTTTTTTTTTTTTAAAAGGAAAACAAAATAAGAAATAAAACCTTAAAAATTGACTCCTTGTTTTTGGAAAAGCACGTTTTTGAAAAACTTGAGTCTAAATCCGAGAGTTAGGTTATCCTATTGGGAAGTTACAATAATAAGCCATAACACCTCTTTAAGCCCTAAAGTAGGCCTCTACTAATTAGGTCAAGATAACTATGGCAATTGGTTGGTTAATCTATGGATACCGAGGATGAAGGAGTATAGTGAAAGCTTAACCAAGGCATATTCAACAAACCGTACACATTCAATAATCAATAATCAAAGAGGGTGAAGAACGTACCTTATTAGCATATTAAAAACTCCCATAAACCAAAGAGTTATAATTTACAATAAAAAATTACATAATATACACAATATGCATTTCACCCAAAAAGAAGTATGGACACAACAACATAGAAGTCAAAGAAAGCAAGACAAATCAAGCATGAGAATTAAGCACATATACTAATGGAAATAAAGAGATAAGAAAAGGAAGTGTACCTTAATAACATGTAAAAGTGCTCTCATAAAATGAGATTAATTCACAAATAATAATAATGAGTTTAAAGAGGAATAAAAAACTAAACCTTGAGAATTAAGCACATTTACTAACATAAATAAAGAGATAAGGAAAGGAAAAGTACCTTGATAGCATGTAAAAGCGCTCTCATAAAATGAGGTTAATTGACAAATAATAATAATGAGTTTAAAGAGGAATAAAAAACTAAACTTATATATATATATATATATATATATATATATATATATATATATATAGCATGTCTCAAATCAAGAAAAGTTCACAAGCATGTTCAAAAGTGACAAAATTATCAAAAGCAAAGGAATTACCATTAAAAAGGTAGAATATCGGTTCATAAAATAAACCCCAAATAAATATCAAGAAGCATTATCTCATCAAAATAAAAATTAGATAACATCTTTAACATGTCCAGATTAGCCAAATTAATTAATTATATTCCAAGAAATATCAAATTTATTCATAAGTGGGTTATTTCACAGAAAAATCAACAAATGATAAGAACAAAAGACTTTACAAAATAAATCTAAAACAAATATCTAGAAGTTAATTTTTATCATGAAATTTTTCAGAAAACATATCCTATATGTCTAGTTTATCATCCAAGTGACCAAATTAATTAACTAGGTCTCATTTAGTACCAGATTTCATAATGATGATAATAAGTTCAAAATAAGGCATCTTTTTAAGGCATTCAACATTTGATATTTTTTTACTAACTTAATGTGATATCCTAAAATCACACAAAAGCACTTGTGCAATGGGTGCAAGACGAAAAAAATTATATATCTTATTTCAAATATTATTTCTTAATATTTTATGTATTAAAATTAAATTTAAGAAGTCTAGATTAAGTAAAAATTCCCAAAGAAATTCAAAAGGTTGTTTAGTAATTTAATTTTTCTGAATAAGACTGAGTGTCAAAAATAGAGTGAAAACTGAACTTTTTGAAAGATTGATTTATATCTTCTAATTGGAAAATTATTTTTGACTCAAACAAAATTTTAAAATCAAATTCAAGAAGTCCACAATATCATGGAATAATTAGAAAAATTTTAAAGAGTTTCTAAATGGCTGAACTCCAATTTAAAAATTCAAAGGTACAGTGAATTATCAATAGTGTCAATAGAAAACCATATTTTAGAAAACTTTGTATGTAGGGATCTATTAAATCCCATTTTAATTTCTACAAATTCATCCATAAAAACTTCATTGATTGGAGCTATGAAATATAATTTGTGTATATTCAAAACTAATATTCATTTTAAAACCTTTTCAAATATGCATACCGAATAAAATAAGGTAGCCTTGTTTTTGGAGAATTATTTTGTTTACCTAATGACCTAAGATTAATTTTAAAATGAAGTTAGAAGATTGATTTGGCTAATAAGAAAAAAAAGGTTGAAAATAATTTCAAAAATATTAAAACAGATAAAATCTCAAACACAAACCATCAAGGAAAAGGGTAAGTGTGCGTATGTGAATTCTTTAATGTGCAAGATGAAACTCAAGTGTCCTAAATATGAACCAAAGCTGCAGCTTCATTTAAAACTAATTGTGTCTTAATGGTCTTAAATTATGATATGAGAGTGTCCTAAGTATGTGCCTAATCAAGCCTAGACAAGTAATCATCTATTAGTGTCAAATGCATGTGAATAGTGATAGTTAAGCCAAAAGCATACACTAACTGAAAACATAAAATTAAGAAGGCATGAATCCAAATTAATGCATTTATTCAAAGCCAATTGTCATGTAATTATCTAATGACTTATTTAAATAAAAGAATTTGAAGAAAAATTAGCTCAATCTAAATCATAATTTATCAAATAATCAACATTTAATCACTTAATTTCCTAAATATCAAATTCTAACAACATTCATGTGTGGCCCAATATGCCCACACCCAACCTAAACTAACATGTATTAAAAAAAAAATTATAAAATGAGAAAAAACCAAAATAAAGAAGCAAAATGTAAAGTATAAATTTAATGCTAAAAAAATTAATTTACTTACATCAAACTAAAATGCAAAACAAACATAAAATATCCATTTCATCATTACATGAACAAAACACTAATTTTCTCGATAACCTTCATATTATTAATTCGAGTTCCATATGGGTACTACTAGTAAGATTATTGGAATTTTCTATTAGATGTAAGTATGTTTACTAACCTTGTTAGTATATTTTCATGATCGGCTTGTACAATCCTCAAATCTACTTATCATTTTTATTTATTTATTTATTTAACACATACATGTCATTAAGGGTTCATTCTCGTGTTTTATTTTTGTCATTTAATAGATAACATTCCATTACTTCTAGCATGCATTTTCATTTTATTTTCATTTAAAAAAAAACTCTATAGTTTAAAATAATTTTTTATTTTCACTTAAAAAACAACATCTTTGAAATTTTTTTGCTAAATAATAAAAATATATTTGGACTTGTAATTTAAAAATTAAATTATTTTTAAAAAATCAATACCACTATTTAGTTGTTATTTTTTATAAACAAAATTTAAAAACAAAGTAAAAAGTTTAATTATTTTAAGAAATAATATTACCAACTATTAATGTTAAATAATTATTATTTATTTTAAAAAAATAAATCAATTATGTTTTTATAAGATGTTAATATCAATATTTTATGATATCTATATAAAAAAAATATATAATTTATGATTATATCATATTATTACTATTCATATTCTATTAAATAAATTATTTATTTATTTATTTATTTTTAATAAGGGTTGAATTAAATTTATTTTATATTATATGAATTTAATTTAATTTTTTTACAAAATCAAAATAAAAAATTATTTTTAAAAAACAACTTATCCAAAAAAGTGTTTTTTAAAAAAAAAAATTAAAAGTGTTTTTAAAAAATAACTTGTACTAAAAATCAAAATACCTTCTCCTATAATGAAATTAAAATCCCATTTATAAGTGAAATTTCATTTCCTTTGCAATCATTCTTGATTCTATTTCCATCATCACTTAAATTTATCCGATCATGGGAATGAATGAGAAAAGGAATAGGATGTTTATTCTCACTTTTCATTCCTACGTGGCAAACATACTGTTAATAAGCTTATTATTTTACTACGTACAGAGAAACCCTAAGAATTAGGGAAGCAATCTCAAGAATTTAAGGACTAGAAAATGGAGCCTGAATTTTTTATTATTTATTTTTTGCCTTTCCCTTTTCCCTTGAAACATGTAGAATATTTTATAATAGTTTGGGAATCAAATATTCATCTAATTAGTATTAGAAAAATTGGGATCATAATGGGTCGATATGACTTAACGTTATTTAGTGTTATTTGTGGGTCATTTCCTTCAACTACATTACTTAGAGATCTCTTCATAGCTAAACATAAATTCATTTCCACCTATGTACAAGGATCAAGCTTGACAAAATTTCTGAATGTAGCAAGGTGCAAATGATCTCACCTTCTATCCATTCAACCCAAGACCTTTTTCACTCATTGTCTAACTTTTTCTAGGCAACCAAAAACACCCGTAACTTGGAGATTATCACTAAAAAAGAGCACATCTCAAGCTACATGCAATATCTTAGTATTATAACAATATTCCCCAAAAGAAAGAGGTGAAGAAAAAAAGAGAATCCAATAATAATGCATTAATCAAAGTTTTAAAGAAGGAAATAAAGAAAATTTTAGGTTATATTTGATTCCAACAAATAGTATTAAGGAAAGAAAAAAATGTTAAGGAAAATAGTTTTTTCATATTTGATTTCACTATAAAAAAAAAAAGTATATGAAAGAAAATAAGACATAATTAAAATTAGTAAAAAATGTATACATTTTTAAATTATTTAATTTTTATATAATGGAGAAAAATAAGTGAAATAAATTTGAAGAATTATGCAAAAATAATTTACTAAATTTAAATTTATTTTTTTATTTTACTCCACTTTTTATTTCCTTCTACATTTTTGACTTTATTTTCTTTCTCTCGCATTTTTCCCTCAAATTTTTCAAAACCAAATAAAACCTTAGAAAATGAATTATACCTCAAATTTATATATAGAAGAAAATGCTACCCATCTTAATAATGAGATGTAAAACATGGATGTCCAGACAACATTCTCGAACTAATATCTTGATGAGAGCATCTACATAATGCAATCGAGTCAATTCATAGCAAAGAGCAAAGAGCACTTAGTATGCAAATAGCATAAATCCACTTATAGATTAAAGCAAGAATTTTGCTCATAGAACATGTGTTTTGATTAGGCAATCAAGACTCTTAATTTTGATTAAAACAAGGATAAGCCTTATGTGTATAAGAAGACACAGGGAAGCATGGTGATGTTTATGATCTTGTATATTAATGACATTCTACTCATTAGGAATGTTGTAGGGTTATTGTCATTAGTTGAGATCCGGTTATGCACTCAATTTCAAATGAAAGATGTAGGTGAGGTGCAATGTATTATTGGGATTAAGGTCCTTAAAGACCATATGAATAGGAAAATTGTGCTATCTCAAGCCACCTACATTGACAAGCTTATATTCAAGTATGTGATGTGGGACTCCAAGAAAGGTCAGTTACCTTTCAAGCATGCAATGTCTCGTTCTTAAGATTAGTATCCCAAAACATCTGAGGAGAAAGATCACATGAAAACAATACCCTAGACCTTGGCAATGGGTAGCCATCTGTATGTGATGTTATATACTAGACTAGAAATTTGCTTTATTATAGGGATGATGAGTAGATATTAATCCAATCCAAGATTAGAGCATTGGACTGCGGTCAAGCATATTCTTAAATATCTTAAGAGAACAAGGGATTATATGTTGGTATATCATAGTGATGAATTAGCATCCCTTAGGTACACAAATTCAGACTTTCAGTCTAAAAAAAGACACTCACAAGTCTACCTCTAAGTTTATGTTCACTTTAGGTAATGGAGTTGTTAGTTAGATAAGTGTGAAGTAATCCTATATTGATGACTCTACTATTGAAGCTAAGTATGTTGTTGCTTTTGAAGCAACAAAAGTAGTTTGACTTAGGATGTTCCTCATGGAACTTAGGGTAGTACCATTACTTATAATTCCCTTGATGTTATTTTGTGATAATAGTGGGGTAATGGTAGTGTCTAAAAAACCAAGAAACCACTAGAATGATAAACACATAGAGAGGAAATATCACTTGATACATGAGATAGTAATGAGAGGAGATGTCGTTGTGGAGAAGATTACTTATACTGAGAACCTGGTGGACCCCTTCACCAAGACTTTATGTACTAGAGCCTTTGATAAGCATAGGGATAGCATAGGTGTCAGATGTATTCCTAACATGTTTTAAAGCTAGTGAGAGTTTGTTAGGATATAACCTTTGAAAGCATGACATAATGTAACAAATTTTAGTTTCAATAATTTTTATGATTCTAGTCCCTTTTATTATCCTATTTGCATTAACTAGTTATTTGAGCATTCACACCCTTGTCACTTGCATTGTATATGACATGGGTGCATTAGGAGTTTCATAGAAGATCCAAGTCATGAGTTCCTTACAAAATGATGAGTTATTTATAGTTAGTTCATAAATTTGGGCAATCAAACAAAGACTGTATTACAATACCTCTTAATTAGAAAGTTAACTTGTCTTGGTCAGCAAGATGGTTTTCCCATGTTGAGTGCATAGTGTGTATGGTTATTGTTGGGATATCCCTAGAAAGCATAACATGATGTGATAGAATAGGATTCATTAGTAAATGTATTTATGATTTTAGTTTCCTTGTATTATCTTCTTTATATCAATTAGTTATTTGAGCTTTCAAGTCCACATCACTTACATTTTACATGACTTAGGTGCATAAAAAGTTGTATAGAAGATAAAAATTATGGGTTCCTTAAAAGATGATAAGTGGTTCACAATCTATTCATGGATTTTGCAATCCAATAGAGATTATAATGCATTACCTCTTAATTAGAGAGATGATTTATTTTGGTCATCTAGATGGCTTTCGCATGATGAGTGCACTAGTGTGTATTGTTACACATTAGACAGGACATATGGTAAATCATGAGATTGGATATCAGGTAGTCATGATTCACCAAGTTACTATACTACATGGACTCTCAACCTTAAGAGAATATTGAGTCATTGTTGAAGTCAATAAAAGACTTTCACCTATGAGTAAGATCCTAAGGTGGTCACATATTCACCATGGATTGGGTCATTGTTGATGGAAGCTGGTAGCAATAGGTATTCTCAATAGAGACAGAATGATATCTCATAAGATTGAGGCAGGTTGTCCTCTTGGTGATCCTAAGGACATGCAATCAAGCTGACTATAGTCATAGCAATTCCTTTAATGGAATTTGACATATACTCTTTGAGAACTAGAGTATATCAGTTGATCATCACACAATAAAAGGATTTGTATCTCAAGGATTAGAGAGGTAATTGACCAATCTTCTCTGTTGTACCAAAATACTTAAGTCTAATATGTAGTAGCTCTAGCCAAGAAAAATCAGAGAAAGTGAAAAAACTACTACGACTTTTATAGTATTTCGGGTATCGTTATCAGGGATTGGCTTATTGGATTTGTTAATACTAGGGTAAATGAATTGCTTTTGTTAGAATCCTAAAGTGGAAAACGATATATGAATAAAGTGAAACTAAGTAAAAGAAATTAAATTAATAACAAAATGAATATTGATTTTAAATTTGATTGATTCAATTTTGGGGTTTCCCACAATCCAACTTAGGGTATAGAAATTAGAGAAAACAAAGGTCTTTTAAGTAAAATGATCTTAGGGTTTTAAGTTCTTTGGCCGTTTGCAATCAACTTGAGTTCTATAACTCAAAACTGTATCTGAAACCTAATTTTTCTTTTTTAAAACAAATTCCTAAAACCATCAAATGAATGAGATTGATTATTGGTTTAAGGTTTAGCCTTTTAACCTTTCCTACTCCTTATAGCTTTGTTTTGGGGCAAATAATGATAGGGAAATTTGAGATAACTAATGATCAAGAGTTACCAAGAATCACTAGTATCAGATAATAACCTACCGTATCATTCCTTAAACTAAATTACAAGGATAGGATAAAAAAATTGATAAATTGTAATTCAATCAATAATTAATCTCATTGTTATAGTGATTTACCCATTGTCCTTATAGGTTTCCTAACCCTTAGGTTTTCATACTTCAAGCCCCAAGTTGGCTTTTTAGCCTCTCATGGGGATGATGTCTCATTCACAATCCATAATAGGGTAAAAATCCATAATTTGAATTAAAAGAAACTAAAAACAATATATTTAATAAAGGATAAAAGAAAACAAACCAAAGTTCTCATCTTCTTCCACCTCTAATGTCAAACTCTCTGGAAAAATATCCAAGATATGCCTACACCCTAGAAATAAGAGAGTTCACATAATATAATCAATTACCTAACATGTGGCACACTCTCAATTTCCATTTATTACCAAAAAAAATTACCTAAAAATGACTAAAAAAATAATAAAATATTGATTTCTAGTCATATGGGGTCCACTTAGGGCAGACAGAGTGCCCTAAATGCAATTCCCAAGGTAGAGGAGGTGAAACATCAAAGTAGCAGTGAGCGAATTCAAAATTGGGGTCATTTCGAATTGGATTTCAAATTCATAAGTTGAATTTTGAAATGGTCTTTCAACTTTGCGCAATTGTCTTCAAATGACCATAACTTCTTTATTTCAACTCCGATTTGCACACTGTTTGAAGTGTTGGACTTTTAACTTCCCGAGCTTTGAAAAAATATATAGTATGTATAAAATAGACTCCAGGAAGTACTCCAAATTTTTCCTCAAAGTCAGAGTATTGTTGTCACCAAATTTTGAGTTATAAATTTCCATGCAGCTGAATCTTGCTTCATGCCTCATTTCCCATGTTTTATTGCCTTCTTTCTTACTCCATAATGGTCATTTCTCATCTTCCAAACTCATGATATCCTCGTCTTGCCTTTCCTCATGGTCTATGAGTCTTGACTCACTTATTTCCTCATTTAACCCTTTCTTGATATTCCAAAATCTAAAGTGATTCAACTTGCACCATTTTCTTCCCTTGTACCTGAGATAAATCTCTAAAAATACAAGTTAAACTTATGGATAGGGCCTTAACATCAATTTAGGTCAAGTTGGGTGATTCGAGTGTCCTTTAGTGCACAAATCATATCGAATATGTGCTAATAGAGTATATATATTGGTTCCATTCAATAATCTTAAGAGTTTGATAGCACTATCTCTTTTGATTATAGACATTAGTTCATAGAGAGTATATATGTAGTGGATTGTAGGCCACGACCCAAGCTTTGTCTCATTGGAATTACATAGGATATTAGAATATAGTTTACTCTCTTTAGTAGAGTGTTCAATCAACTACAAAATTGGATTCTAAGAAAGCTAACATTTTTCTATAGGTTACAATGACCCCCCACTCAAGCTCCCATTTCATGAAGACACATTATTTGAAGGATTTTGGGTTTGTAGTTCACAAGTGTGCTTAAGGGCCTTTTGATAAAAATGCAATGTTACATTAGATCTTGTAAATGGACTCTTTGGAATGGGCTAATTAATTAATTGAAGCTTAATATAGCTAATTAATTAATTAGGACTCAAGTGGGCTAAATTAGATGACCTTAGCCCAATTTAGGCTCAAGTCACTTAAGTCCATAAGAAAGCCTATAACCCCTTTAAGGGTTAGGGCTTCAAATGTTTATCATTCATCTTTGAGAGAGTGGAAGCAAACCCTAACCACCCTCAAGAAAGAGAGAAGCTCACACTTCTCTTGTGCCTAGATCCATGAAGGGAGAGAGCAGGTGAAAGATCTTTAGGTAGACGAGTTGCATGCACCCTATAGGATCCAAGGATAGGGAACAAAGTAATCTAAAGTTCCCAATAATTACACATTGGACAAGATTTGTAGTGAATTATGACATTAGTTATCAGATAGTCATGATTCACCAAGATATTGTACTACATGGACTCTCAACCTTGAGAGGATATTGAGTTTGTGTTGAATTCAACAAGAGGCTTTGGCATATAGGTGAGACCCCAAGGTTGTCATATATTTCCTACAGATTGGGTCACTGTTGATGGAAGTTGATAGTAATAGTTATCCTTGATAAAGACACAATGATATTTTATGTGATTCAAACATCGTGTCCCCTTAGGTGATTCGAAGGACATGTGATCAAGAACCTTAAGTGGAATTTAACATATGCTCTTGTGAGTTAGAGTACGTTAATTGATTATATAATAGGAGAATTTTTAACTTAAGGATTAGAAAGATAATCATGAGAGATTTATATCATATGCTTCATTAGATCATGCACACCAGTTCATAAAGACTCTACATATAGTGGATAGTGGGCCACAAACCCAAACTTTACCTTGTTGTGATTTCACAAGATAATGGAGTGCAATTGACTCTCTTTACTGGAGTGTTGAGTCAACTTCATGAGGGAGCTAGTTTCATGCAAGGTTTGGAATCCAACAAGTGAGAAACTTGACTTTGAGAAAAAAACGGGGTCACCTCTTCTAAAGGAGAAAGAGGGTCATGACATGAAGGTGGGATCACCACTGGATCGAATCCCTTCCATAATGGAAAATATGGAATCCTAATACTAAGATAGATAGCGGGGACAAAATGAGCGACAAAACTGGCCAGTAGCAATGATCTATGTATCGATTGAGGTCTCCTATTCTGAATGAAGTTTGGCCTGGACAAAGAAAATGAGCAACTCCTTTCTCTTCCTGGTCGCTCATTATTCCCCCTGGCCTACTGGAAGAAGTCAATCCTTGGATCCAGCCGAAGGGTCCACTCGCTAGAGGAAGCTAGGTCGACTTCCAGTTGTTCCCATCCTTCCTCATATAGGTAAAGTAAAGGGCAATCATCCATCATGTTATTGGATAGATCTATTCAACTGGGAGACAAAAGCAAAAAACCGTTTTTATTAAAATATTTTTTAGAGCCTAATGTTCCCATTTCGAGATCCTAATTTATGGTGATACATTTATTTAAGTGTATTATAGGTTTGTAATTAAGAAGTGTGCATAAGGGAATTTTGATAAAAATGTAAGATTGTAATGGATCTTATGAATGACCTTTTAGATTGGGCTAATTAATTCAACGAAGCCTAGTATGGCTAATTAATTAGGATTTAAGTGGGTTAGATTAAGTGGTCCAAGCTCAATTTAGGCTCAAGTCACTTAAGTCCATAGGGAAACCTATATAAACCCCCTTAGGGGTTTAGGGCTTCATTTTTGCATTTTGTCTTCTAGACTCTAGAGAAAAGAGAGAAGTCCACCATTCTCTTGTGCCAAAGATAGGTGAAAGGAGTGATCAAACGAAAGATTGTTGGGTTTATGAGATCTGTAACACTAATGGAATATCTTCATGGGATTGGAATAAATCTGGGAACATCCATTATAGAGCCCTTGATGCTACCATTTGGCAAATAGATGAGGTATTGAGAAATTTGAATACTTTACATGGGAATCCAATTAACAGGTTGAGATTTTCAATTCAGTTTGAACACATTTTGTTGAAAAATTGCAACTAAGGAAACCTTTAGGTGTCTTAATTGTGTTAATATATAGAAATAAGGATCATTTCATGATGAGAAAGAAACCCAAAGAATTCCTCTCTTCTCAATAGTTTGTTACATTCAGTTGAGATAATTTAACTACCTTTGTTTTTCACAAAGCAAACATTCAACAACCCTCTTGTTCAAAAAAAATTGAAAGAGAGAATTTTCCTCTAAAATCCAACTTTCATTTTTTGGATCCTACCACCTCAATTGCATTCCAAGATCACCTCCCTAAGGTTCCACACCCAACCCACCGGATTTTTAAAGTTACAACCATATCCATACACATAGGAACTACCAATTTATTACATACATCTGCGGTCACTTTCCACACATCCTTCAACAGTCAACTTGTTGATGCATGCATTCACCAAGTTTCTTGGAACAAAGACTTTAAATGATCAATTTTTAATTGGTAAGACGTGCAGATATTGAGGGTGTTTCCAAGGATATAGATGTTTCCATTGACATTTTGAGGAGATGCTGAATTGGCATAGGTGGCATGTGTTCTTGAATTTTTATTTTTAATTATTTTATTTTTACCTTTTGAGAATTTAATCAAGGGTGAGTTTTGGCGTAGCCATTATCAACCTTCATTTAAAAGCACAGTTTCACTCTTATACAAAACACAGTCTCCAACAAACTAGCACACAATGAACAAAAGTATTACATTTGCATTATTATACACCAGATAAAAGTAATAAGATACAAACCGTGATACAAGAAAAATCGTTAAAACTGCATCATCAAAAAAGTCATTCCCGATGACTACTTCTCCAAATTTGTTTAACTTCATAAAAAAGGGAGAGGAAAAAGCAAGAGCACAAGATGCAAGCGAAGATTGAAAGGGCTGATGAATGTGGTAAAACAGCATACAAGCCTGTCTCAAAAGCGATCACCATTGCTCCCATGCCAAGCATGGTGAGGCGAAGGGCCCAAACCAAGTGTTTTTCAACGACATCCTCCTCGTTATGCATCTTCATCAAGAAATGAAAGAATATAGCAGATGCTGAGAACACCATGGCTATCGTATCCGTCGCAACAAAAGCTTTAAAAGCTGTTTTCTTTGCTAAAATTGCCATGCCCTCATCCTCTTTATAACCACCAGGCAAGGTGAAACCTGCCGCAAAAGTTACAGTTGTTATAAGCGCGGAAACTATCAAATGAGCTTCACCTCGTTTCTTTAATTTATAGATGTATTTTTCTCCTTTGCTTTCGACTTCGCATTGGCTGTTATCATTTGTTCAACTCATTTTCTTCTCCAAAGCCAAAAGTATATTGTCAGGCATAACCATCTCTGTGATGCTATTATTTTTCTGCTTCATGGTCTTCTCCGAGGCCAAAAGCTTAAGGATCTTATCCTGAAATTTGATGTGAGGAACATATGAATTTAATTCAATTGATCAGTTTTTCATTTTTCTCACTTTCAATTACTCAATTGTCAGGTAAACAAGTGAAAATAAAAAATAAAAAATAAAAAATAATAACAGTGATAAATGCATCCAACTTAACCAATTTTTAATTAAATACATCAAATCAAGCTTATTTATTCCAAAAAAATACTTTGTTCTCAAACGTCTTAACATAAGTGCAGTATGGCGAGCACCAACTTATTCAAATTTGAGCATGAATATAAATAACTAAATCCCACAAATTTAGAAATAAGGAAAAACGGAACATATTAACAATTAGAAATTGATTTAGCAGAAAATTTTACTTTTCTTCCATTTTTCTATCAATTTTTGAACTCATGACTTTTGAAGTGGATGTTTTGCAATTATCTCTTGCCATTGAAGCTAAAGAATGAGCATTATTTTAAATTTTCTGTGTATATGTAATGTTAACATGGCAGTGATACAAAAATAATGGGGCCATTAAATGTGAATTAGTCCAAGACTTGGCAAACTTTCTTACTCATTATAGTGTCTTTGGTATCCAATTTCTATAATTTTGACCGGGAAAAGAGATTTTTGTCTGCTTTTCAGTAGTGCGGGAACATCATACAATTTTGTAAGTGTTGCAAGATGCTCAGAGTGGTGGTGGGTTGAATAAATGAATATACCTTCAATGGAGCTCATAGGGAAGTATGTTGTACCCCAAAGGACCAGAGAAAAAGCTTTTCATACTTGGACCCAAACACAGAGCAAACCTAGTGGTGCGAGAGAGTGTTTTTCTCGGGGCTTGGATTCTGGGAACGGACCTTCCTTGGGTGGGGATTCAATTTCATGTACTCAAGAGGAAAAAAGCACAAAAATATTATCCATCAAGAAATTCATCCATAAACGTGATACACGGCATAGGTTGAGAAATGGTAGTTGGGTTGAAGTGGTGGTTCTGCTTCATGTGGGATTGTGGGGTCAGAATGTAATGGTAAAAGAAAATGAAGTGAACAAATATGTTCATTAATTTCAAGTAAAAACCACGGTACATAAATGGTAAAAGAAAATTAGAAAAAGAAGACTAAAGTTTGTAAAAGAAAAGAATATAATGCTCATTAAATTAAGAAAAAAGCCCTTTAAGAAGATTTTCTTAAAGGACAAGAAATTATCATCACATCAGAAGTTGGAAATAGTTTGAAGATTAGTTTTGGGGAAATGTTAATGCATCCTTCTAAACTTTCCTTGCATTAATTTTATTTACATATCTGATTTATAATTTTTAAATTTTATATTTCTTCAAATTTCTTATAATTATTATTAATTTTAATAATACATAAATTATATATTTATGATATCATCAGTTTGACTGCAGTTAAAATTCAACCATCAGTCCGATCATTGAATTATGAATTGACAACTATTTTGGTTCAATCACCGATTATGAAAATGTTGCTTATTGTTCCATGCAAGCAAGGATATAATGGAGCTTGCTTTTTGTTGTTCCGTGCAAGGAAGGATGTGATGGAGCTTTGGACTGCTGTGGCTGATGGTGGCCTAAATTTTTTAAAAGAAAATACATCTTCCTGTTTTTGATGGTTTATGGTAATGCACTAAAGAAACAATGGCAACAACAGTCTTTGATCTTTGATAAGCAATAGCAAATTCATAAAAGCAAACAGCACTCAGCATGTCTTGGAATGGGAAACTTTGTCCGTAAATATGAATACTAAGGAGCCTATCTTCACAAGTTTCCACCCCTCTGCTTCCAATAAGCTCTGAGATTTCCTTACTATTGTAGCCTTCAAGACTGCATGTCTTGGAGGAAAACTGCAGTAACCGTACAACGATATGGGATGCGTTGTATCTTCCCAGGTCATGGTGTTTCCTAGATATCATCATGTAGACCGAAAGGGTCAATTCTAACCTTTGCTATTACATTCTTAACTACTGAGAATGGATGAGCAATACTGAAGTCTAAGACGTAAACAATTGCAAGAGTTTTGGTATATGTTCATTAATTTTACTTCTTTTCTAATCATGATAAGGTGCTAAGAAGTGAACAAATATGAAAATTAGAAAAATGTAAAGAAACAATTAAAACGAAATTAATATTAAGCATGGCCATGCACACCATTTTTTTTTTCCTTTTTGCTTAATAAAAATAAGAAATTTTTGTTGAGAATGTGATGTTTGAAAGTTTCAAATTTCCCTTACATATGAGCTTTTGCACAACACGCCTGCACACATACTCTCACCAATTAAAACAAGTTTTATTTAAACTTCATCTTGAGCATATAAAATATGATTTATTATTTTATTATATTAAAGTGTTTGAGATTGAAATTATTGGAAATTTTTTTAAAATATAAAAGATCTACAACTTACATTAGATAATTTTATACAAATTATTTATTTGGAAATGAGAAAAAAATACATGGAGTGTGGAGGTGAAAAACTACTACTGTTATAACAACTTTGGGAAAGAAGATGAAAGGAAATAAAAGATGGAGATCAAAGAAAATGAAGGAAAGAAAAGAAGAGAGGATAAAAAAGAGATGAAATAGGGTTGCTTGATGAATGAGGAGGGTTGGGAGGGGGAAGAAGAAAGTATTTTTATCATTTGACATGTAAGATCTATTTGGAAAAAAAAAATAGAGAGATTTAGTTGAAGTATTGAACAATTCTCTTTAATGACCAGGTGCAGTTTGGGAAAAATGGTAAAACATGCTAGAAAGGAATATGCAAAATTAAAACAACCCATCCCACAATCCCAACATACAATTCTTTTCCCTTCAATTTTCTTGTTAACCAATCAAATCCCAACAATTTTTTTTCTACGATTCACAAAAATGGAGCTTCAGAGATCAACACTAGAAGTGCAACTAGGGTTTGCAGTGGTGTGTCTAGAAGATGATGTCTTCTTTTGTGACGAAGCTTGTGGGATGCAGAAGAATAGCTTGATGGTAACATCATTGGACAGCATCAACAGTACACATGATAGCGTCATTGGGAGCTTCACAGAATGAAGAGTAAGAGAAGCAGTGGAAAACTAGGTTTCAAAGATACTTTATATACATGACTTTTTAAGGAATGTGTAATGTGGTATATGGTGGAGGGTACACATTATGTTGGTAAACGGGGCAGGGTGAGGTAGGGCGTAGTAAAACCAAACCCGTCCCATATCTGATCCAAGTATTCAAAAGCTTCTCCAAACCCATCTCGAACTTGAATAAAAGCCTTCCATACCCAATCCAATAAGGGAGAGGCGGGGTACCGCGGGGCGGATTATCCTCTAAGCTTAACCCATTATCATCCCTAAGCATATTCATTATCAACTTCCATTTGAAATGATAGTATCACTCTTATACAAAATCAAACCAGCAATAAGGCACAATGAAAGCAAATTAGCGTGGAGTAGACAAAATTATCCATACAAAAAAAAAAAAAATGGTTAAAGTGTTATATTTAATTTAAAATTTATGATTATTCATTTTATTTTCCTATTTTATTATTTTACTAATTTTGTTTCTTTATCTTTTTCTGAACATGAAGAATAGGTGAGATTTTTTACAAGAAGATGGGATTCTAATATACCTACATTTGTCGTTCTTACTTGATTCTTCTAAGTTAGATAAGTTGTGTGAAGTTACTGATAGAAAAGACTGCTATTGTGCGAAATGATCTTATTTTATTAAAGTCAAATTTATATAACAAGATTATTATATTTTGGGAGAAGATGACCAATTAACTCTACGTAGAAGTGACATATTTTCTCTTATGGAAGCACATTTATGTCTCAAAATTCCGGATCAAACTTTTTCTAACCCATGTTATTTTTTATTAATATAAAAATTAATTTACTATTAATATTATTGATTTTTAGATTGTAGGTCTAATAGAATGTTCTTTCCATTGATTGCATATTAAGTTGACATGTTTTCAATGCACTAACATTTGAGCTTACTTTTTTGATATGTGAGTCAGTGACTTAACCTTCACCCAAAAGATGGTTGCACACCTTTTTATTTGTATTTTTATTTGAAAATTATTATTTATTTATTTGAAGTAATTATTAATTATTTTAAAAAAAGAAAAAGGAAAAAAAAACGTTAATGGTTTAAGTACCAAAAAAAAAAAAACCGAATATCCTAAAAGGGTCAAAGTGTAAGAGCCAAGAATAAATTTCTTGATTAATTCACCTAAAAGGTGTTAACAATGTTTTTAAAATCAAATTGCTTATTAAATTCAAAAAGACATTAATTCACAATTCAATATTCAGATTCATGATTAAACAATGATCAAATTAATTATGTCATAAATATATAATTTATACATTTATATAAAATTTAAAATAAACAATTAAAAATTTTAAAATATTTCATTTTTATATTTAATATGTTAAATTGAATCATAAAGATAAATATAAATGTATTAATTTTTAAAATTTTATTAAATATAATATGTATAATATTTAAGTTTCAAGATATTTAAGATAAAAAAAATTATAATATTTAATTTTATCTATATATTCACATATTTTATTATTTTAAAATTTTAAAAATTAATTTATATTATTTCATACCTATTATTATAAAAATAAACGTTGGAAAAAAAAACCATTAGAGGATTATACAGAAATATTTACTAATGTGATATACTGCTCGGTGGCTTATCTCTTACTTTTCCATCATGATTCAGATCCCTCCTAAGTAAGCCATGGGAATCTCAATTCAAGTGGTAGAAACCCCAATAAACCCAAAAAAGTCTTTTGTTATAATCCAAGACAACACTTCAAATTTTATAAAAAATAATTTATAGAATAAAGTTCTAATTTTAAATCTCCATTTTAAAAATAAAATTAAGCTCATAATAATCAATTCTAACTTTAGTAGTATCAATTTTATAAGAATTGATTCATGAAATTAAATTCTGACTGCCAATCTTATACACTGACATCCATGGATAAAAGATCAGTTCACAAAAAAAAAAAATGCATTTATACATAATGAAATTATACAAAAAAATAATAATTTTAATTGAATGGCAAAAATAGTTTATAAAAAAAAATGATTTCATTAATATAAATTTACCAAAAACAGTTTATAACAAATTTGATTTTAGTGATGTGAATCAATAATAGAAAAAAAAAATAAAAATTGACATCATCATTCATCAATACAAAGTTATAAAAATTGAGAACCCTGCAGCGCTGCCTTCCACATCTGTTTAATAATGGAACGCGTGGAAGTTATTTCCAGGTTGGGCCGGCCCAGTCCAACCCCAATTCATAAAATATTGCATAGTGTAGATTAAAAAATCTCGTTGAATTCCAATACTAACATTATTCGTATTCACAATTGAATCCATTGACTTTTCAGCTCAGACAAATGAGTTCAACACTCCACCCATATAATTCCCATTCCAATACAAATTCAAATGAGTATATTTTGATTCCCTACTTTCAGCTTTCCTTTGCTTCCGACTCTTCTTTTTCCATATCAGTTAGCCCAGAGCCGGTTCTCTCTCTCCTCTCAGAAAATAGCTCATACAAAGATCCATGCAACTAATCCAAAGATTATTTTGAATATGATGTTCGAAATCGTACCTCTCCAAAATTTACAATATTCAACTGCAATGGAGAGGAAAAAGCAAGAGCAGAGGATGCAAGTGAGAACTGAAAGGCCCGAGGAATGCGGTAAAACAGCGTACAAGCCGGTTGCGAAAGTGATGGCCATTGCTCCCATCCCAACCATGGTCAAACTAAAGGCCCAAAGTAAGTGTTTTTCAAGGAACTTCCCACGTTTGTGCAGGGTCATAAAAAAGTGAAGAAATACGGCGCATAGTGAAGATACCATGGCTATGCTATCCGTCACAACAAATGCTCTAAAGGCTGCTTTCTTTGATAAAATTGCCTTGCCATCATCCTCTTTGTAACCACCGGGCAAGGTGAAACCTGCAGCAAAAGTTACTGTTGTTATAAGCGCAGACACTATCAAATGGGTTTCGCCTTGTTTTTGTAATTGAGAGATGTATTCTTTCCTATCTTTCTTTCTCTCCTCTCTCTTAGTTTCCTTCTCCCAATATGAAGAACTAGTTTCAAGCATAGCCGTCTTCAAGTCACATTGGATATAATCCTGAAATCAGATGTGAGGAACATTTAAATTTAATTCAATTGATGAATCCATTTTTTTCACATTCAGTCACTCATTGGTGTGTAAACAAGCTGAATGAAAATCTGATACAAGTGATAAATCAATCAATTAACAACCTTAATAAATAATAATAATACTAGAGATTTAATCTACTTGTTTGCTCCAAAACTACTTAATAAAAATAGTTTGATGAGTGCCAATTTATTTAAATCTGAACATCAACATAAATTATTCAATAAATCCAATTAATTTAGAAACAAGGAAAAATGTTCTAACTTTCCTTTCATTTTTAATTATTTTTATTTTTTAACTCTCATAAGTTTTGGAATGCATGTTTCGCAATGATCTCGACAACAAAGATAAACAAAAGAATCGTCCTTTAGTTTTACCATATTTTTTCATCTAGGAGGTATAGGTAATAATTCCATGAGGATAAAAAGGAAAGAAAAAAAAGGCAAAATAAAATTTTATTAACTCTTTATCCTATTCACCTTCTACTGCTTTAAAATGTGATAAAAATAATTAAAATGTGGAAAAGACAAAATATTTTCTTAATGTTATGTTTGGTTCTTGAGAAATCTTAAAACTATTTTAGTCATAAAAAAAAAAAAGCGAAAACAAATTATAAGACTATGTCTATTTCTTAAAGAAACCATAAGGGAGAATTTTAAGAGAAGAAAGTAGAAAAAAAAAATACAATGAAATAAACAAAGCCTTAGTGTTTTTCATGAACTAAATATAGTATGAGAAGAATTCATGAAATATAAAAAAAAAAATAGAAAAAATAAAATATTTTCCTTAGAAAAAGTGGAAAAAATTTGGAAAGAGTGCATTTCTCAACAATTTAATTTTTTTCTCAATTTTTTTATGAACAATAAATAAAGAAAATTTTATAAATTGTTATAATCTTTTTATTTTCTTCTCTTTTTCCTTTTCTTTTCCTCAAATTAATCTTAAACTACATTTGATTTTGGAAAGTAATGGAAAAAAATTTAAGAAAAATGGTTTTTTTTTTCTTTTTTCAACATTTGGATACAAGTGAAAAAATGATAAGAAAAAAATTACTAAATAAAAGATACTAACAATTTTTCTTCCCATTTCCCTTTTTTTTTTATGAAAAAAAAAAGTTTATGCTAAGTACATTCTTCTTAAATTTAAATTTCTTTTGCTTAATTTCTCAATGAACAATGAAAAGAAATAAACATTTTGTAATTTTATTTTCCTCTATTTCTTTCTTTTCCTTTTCTCTTTTATCCCATCCTAAAACTTTGGAGACAAGAAAATAAACAACTAGCTAATGCTTTGGCGATGGATCTTATTCCCGACATGAATCGATTGGCTATGGCTGAAAGGATGGTAAGTTTAGGTTGAAGGAATCCAAACATAGCAAAAATAACAAAACATAACACAGCTCAAAGAAATGAGAAACGTGGTAAATTAAACCAGCATTTGCCAATAAACACATAATTGAAGTTAAGTGGGAGCCTTACCTTCTCCTCGGAAATGTCCTCTTTGGCCCTCAAAATTATGTCATAAGCTGTCAAGTCTTCATTGTTGTACGCCTTCTTATCCACCATGCGCATGAATACAAACTCCACATCTGAAATTTGATTAAGAGAGAGCAAGTGAATGGGCGTGTTTCCTTGAGCATTTTTCTCATTTATAAGTCCACTCAACCTTAAACAATAATTGACGAAGTAACTACTAGGTTTAAAATCATCGTCTCCCTTTTTCATCATAGCAAAGTGAAAAACATTATTGCCCTCGTCATCGACCTGCTCCCGACAACCAGGAGAGTGAGATAGGATCTCCTCTACTATTTTTGTATGATGGTGGAAAGATGCAATATGAAGGGCAGTCTTCTTCCCATCTTTGCTCCTAAGGTAAGCTACACTCTTTTCTGATTTTTCTAGCAATAGCTTCACTATTTCTAGATCACCTCCCTCTGCAGCATAGTGAAGTGGAGACCATCCATTCTTATCTACTTCTTTGGTGAGGTCTGGCTTCCATTCCAGTATTGTCTTTGTAATTTCTGATTAATAGAGAAAGGAAAAAAAGTTTAAGAAAATTAAGCAAATGAACAAAATAAATAAAGGCGTGCATTTTCCTTTTTAATCTACATATACGAAAACAACATAATCATTAGTGTTGTGAGCATACTACCTATGTCATTGCATATTACAGCAGCGTGCAAGGCAGTTCTACCCATTAAGCCATTGTAAGAAGGTGAAGTACTACTTTTCTCAATGGTTAGTTTCACAAAGTGTGCAAGTCCTCCCTCCACAGCCATGTAAAGAGGAGTGATACCTGAATCATTAGCACCATAGATAAAATCGGGGTCTTCCTCAATCAATAACTTCACCACCCCATATTGCCAATATCACACTGCCTCATGCAAGGCTGTGTCTTTCCCCTTATTTTCCATCCTCAGCATAACCTTATGTGGTCCAGGCCCAGTTTCAATATCTAGGGTAGGTTCTCTTGCAGCATTTATAAGAGCTTCCACGACCTCCAAATGCCCTTCCTTTGCTGCAAGGTGAAGGGGAGTGTCCTCATTCAAATTAGGGCGTTGCAGTAGAGATGAAGATGAAGGCAAATCAAGGATCCAATTCACACACTCTAATTTACCGAATTCACTTGCAATATGGAGTATTGTGTTATGCTTTGGGCTTAATTGGGCATGAAATTCGGACTCTGGAATTTTCTTCAGAACTTCAATGTCACCCTTCGCTGCTGCCTCATACACAGAGTCATCCATGACTGGGATGTCAGTTTGGCTGCCATCTCCATCTTGAGCTGCAACCTAATTCAAATCAGAACATGAGTTAATTCAGTAATTCTGCACCGTTGTTAGAAGCACCCAGGAAATTTGAGTGAAAATGTAAAGAAAAGAAGAAAAGTAGAAGAAACAATTGAAAATAAAAAATAGTACGAAAATTAATGAATTATATTTCTACTTGCTTCAAACTCACTTAAGTTATTTTAACTATTTTGTATAAAGGTTAAATAAATTAAAAATAAATAATTTTTTAATTAATTTTTTCATAATAAAACCATATATGAGAAAATAATTTTGTTTAATATTTTATTTTTTATTTTTTTGTTTTCTTCCTACTTTTGGGAACAAACATATCCTAAGTATTTATTAGGTCCTTAGAAGAGAGAAGTTAAAAAATAATAAAACACTTAAAAAGAGTTCAGGATGAAAGATAAGAAATCTAATTGAGTTGAACCCAAATATTATCCATCATACTTGACATTAAATAAGCAACCAAACTCAAATAAACTCCTAAATAAATTATCCAACAACCCATTAATATAAAGTTGTAGTCAGAAACAACACATTCCAATCTTACAAATTAGTAGGAAACATATATATGTTACTTTATTTGACTGAATCTAAAAATTCAATACATTGTAACTAATCAATAATGCAAGTACCAGGCTTGTGCTTTGATATTTTGTTTGCAAAGTGTCCCATGCTTCCTTAGACTTTGTTGCCTTTGAAATTTGAGGAAAAATACTCTCTGTGATTGCTTGTTGAATAAAAAACAATGCCTTGGCATCATTCTTTCGTACATCTCTCATAGCATCTCTTGGAATTTCCTCTTCTACATAACCCTTATCCACAAGCTCCCACAGATCTTCGGAGATAAAAAGAGTCCTCATCTTTATGCTCCAAGTATCATATCCATTTCCTTCAAAAAATGGGATGGTAGGTTGGATTGAGATAACCATCTGATCAACTTGACTATGATACCAGATGATAATCCAAAGAAGATGTGTTTTCTACAACTGCAAGGAAGATAGAAGTTAAAAAATAACAAAGCACTTCAAAGAATCGTTGAGATAAATGAAAGAATTTTTTATTCATTAGATTTGCCATTAAATAAAGCGCCTCTTAGGTATAGCTTAGAAGGTAATTTTCGAAAATATCGCCGATATTTCGGTATTTTTACCGATTTTTCGGGAAATTTCCCAATATTTCCTACCAGCCGGCGCACAGGATACAAAATCTGTCAAATTTTTTTAAAAAAAAAAAAAACATAAGATGCTATTTGGTAATCTGATCATGATTTGCAGGCAAAGGTTGTGTTTTTCAACCTGGCTCAAAAATCGTGGATTTAGGGTTCGTGAAATTTAAATCGAATGGCACAAAGGCAAAAAGACCCCTAGAACAGATCCAGAAAACACAGGGAGCTAAAAAAAAAAAAAAAGCAATGTTTTTGGTTTTCCTTGGGGGTTTTGCATGGATTTTCTCGGAAATCAAACGAGGATGAATTTTCCCGGAAATCGAATGGGGATGGATTTTCTTGGGAATCAAACGGGGGCTGCAAAAAAAAATTATTAATAACATGATTAGATTAGTACCTGCGAGGATTGAGAGTGGCAGAGGAAAATAGGGATTCTCTCGTCTGGAAGGCAACTTCAGGAAAGGGCTTCTTGATGCCCGAGTGAGAGAAGTGAGTGGCCCTTTTGAATTTTAGATTTAGTAGAGATTAAAAGGAAAAAAAAAATAGAGGAAGGAAACAAATCATGAGAACAATTTTCCACCCTCTATATAAATAATTATTAATTATCCATCTTTATTTTGATTAAATCACTACAAAATTTTGGCTTTCATCGATATATTTTATAAATTAAAATTAATTTGATAAGATAAATTATTAATAATTTTAATTATTTAAATAAATTAATATTGATAGAAAAAATTATTATCACATATTTTTAATAAAATTTTAGAAATTAAATCTTAAATAAAATATTTTATATAAATTAATTTAATTTTTTATTTAAAATATAATAAAACATGAATATTGTCTTCAACAAGATAGACTCCTTTCATCTAATAATATGATGAAACTACATTGATCTTCATTTTGATACTAAGATTATTATAATATCATATGTATTATATTTATGTATAAATTATTTTTATTCAATAAAATCAAATATTTCTTAACTCAATTCTAACTTTATACACTTCCAAAATTCATATCTATTATTTTTAAAATCAAATATCGAATCTATCGATATATCTCTATCTACCGATGTTTTTCTTCTTGATTATATTTATATCAATTACACTTATAAAATAACTTTAAAATATGTATTCTTACTTATTTTATCATTTTTTGAAGTTTTTTTAAGCATTCTTATGAATTTTAAATAATTTTCATTTCACCAATATTTGTGAAAAAATATCTATCAATATTTTCGATATATCCGTAAAATCGAAATATCAATATATTTATAATTACGGATATTTTCATTGTTGATGGAGAGAAAGTACATATATATTTTCCCTTTCCTTTATCTCTTCTTTCTTTATTTTTTCTTTTATCCGGAAAAAAATTGAAAAAGAAAATTGAAAGAAAAAAAATTAGAACAAAAAAAAAATTAAAAATCAATAAATTATTTATTGCAATTGATAGGTGTGTGGTGGATAAAGTTTGGATATTTAAAGCTAATGAATTGTTTGATGAAAGGATGGTGGCATCTGTGAATCACTTGGCTACTTTGAAAATGACATATGTACATTTCTTGAATTAATTTAATAAATGTGACGCATATTCTATTCTACATGTTTTTACGTCATATAAAAAAAAATAATGAATGCTAATCATAGCATGGTTAAATAAAAATAATAATAGATTTCATTTGTTTATATCACATATAAAATTATTTGTAATCAAGCATTTTTCCACACCCTAATTCAAGAGCTTAAATTTAACAATATATTTTCGCATCATAGATTTTGTGTTCGATATGTCGGTATCATATCATTTTCCTCCATAAATTAAATAATTTAGATTCAATTGAATTTATTTTTCAAATAATAAGAATATGTTTTATTTTAAAAAAATATTAAAGAAATAAGAAAATAATATTAAGGAATGTGATTTTCTTATGTTTAAATACAAAAAATAAAAAAATAAAATTGAGGGAATAAGACCAAACAAAAGATGATGAAAAATGATAGTAAATTTCATTTTCCTATTTTCCTTCTTCATATTTTAATTTTTTGTCTCTTTCAATTTCAATTTCATTCTTTTTCTTCAAATTAAGATAAAAGGCATCATTTTTCTTAAAATTCATTATTTAAAATTTTATTTTTCTTTTATGTTTTTAAGGTCCAAAAAAGTCTATAAGGTACCAAATTGAGACCTATTGAAGTTCAAATCCAAGTCATTCAAAGTTTATGATAAAATTTGGACCGTTGAATAAAGATACTAATGAGAATGAGGTCAAGGTGCAAAATACTAAAATCATATTTGAGGTACTATATGAAGTATTTTGACTTAATAAAAAAAATCAAAATATTTAACTTTTTTCATTCAGTAAAAATAACTCATTGATATCAACCAATATAATTAAACTGAACTTATTAATAATTAATTTACTTTAATTATATTAATTAATATTAATAAGATACTTTTACTTAAATAGAAAAAACTAAATATTTTGATTTTTTTTATTCAACTAAAAAATAATTATCACTTAACTTAAATATATAATTTAACTTAAATTCAACTTAATACAATAAGTGTTAAAGTAACAAAACAACTTAAAATAAAAAAATAAAAACGCAATCGGTTACCTCTTGGAACCCAATCCAAATAATCTTAAAAGAATTGCAGATGACTTCACGGTGTCCCCCTTTGTAAAACCCCATTCTTACTCAATCCCAATTTCCAACTCAATTATTAAGCAGATCCACCACCACAGGATATATTATCTCTTTACCACTCACTTTCACCCCATCTTCTGAACCTACAATGTTTTTGGAGCCAATGTTGCCTTGTGGGAATGTCCAAAAGTGATCCTTATAAAAAATAATAATAATAATAAAAAAAAAATCCAAACAAACCCTTCTTTTTTAATTTCTTAATTTTTATTTTTTTTTAAAAAAAATTGGGATGAAGTGGACAGGTAGGCTTGCTAATATTTTGGTTACAAGTAGCGAAGATGGGGACCTAATCCCAAACCAAATCTTGAGTTGGGATGGAACTGTCACGCTTCCTAATGTTACCCAACCTTAAACATGTTATGTTTTTATGAAAAAAAAAAAGACACAGAAGGTGGGCATTTTTGCAATTGGGGTTGGCCTATGAGTCTTATGACCATCCGGGTCACACCAAAAGTGGGTGCTGCCATTTCTGTAAGGTTGCCTACCGGCCTACCTCTCATGGTGACTCTCAAAATGAGAGGTGTAATAAGCTTTTAGTAACGTGCTAGCCACAAATTGGGCCTTGGTCCCGAATGCAATTAGCCATATGTTGTGTCATCTAGGTTTTGACCTGGCCAAATTCGATTATATTTTTAAAACTCTTAGTTACAAATAAGTCAAATCTTTTCATTTGACCTTACATAAGCATAAAAGATCAGTAAAAACCTTTTATTCTTTTTGGGAATTTTTAATGCATGACAGAAATTTTAGTAATAACGTAAGAAACAGCTAGGACCCCTGATATGAAAATTGAGGAGAACCTTAACTTTATGTTTTAGGATTGCTAGGAATCAAAAACTTGTGTTAATGTAAAGTTGACCTTTGAAAGATGTGGGTTGGTGAGTTTTAAGCGGTATTAAGAGGTGAAGTTTAAACCCCTGTTTATATATTGCAATCCTTGCTAAAGATTTTGTTTTTGCCAAAGAGATCTCTATCAAGGCGTACCAAAAGACTTATGTAGAAGCGAGAATCATTAATCCATTACCCTCATTCTTATTTAAAGGCAGCAGAAACATATACAGAACCGACAACCCAAACATGGACCGAGAAAACATAAGAAGCAAGGAAAGGAGATTGATGATCAGAGAATAGCACAAACGGAAGCGGTTTCTGAATCAGCGGCGGTGGAGGCGCTGCTGGACTGATCGCCGAGTTTGACACCTGGCCAATCACGGCAGAGACAGTGTTCGCCTTCCGGGACTCGTTTATGGACGGAGGGAACATGCCTTCCGCACCCACCCCATGTGGTCTTCCCACAAGTTGAGCACTTCACCTCGTAGCACATCTTCCTCTTCCTTCTCAATTTCTTCTTCAATTTTTTAGGGTAATTCTTGACGATGACCGGGGCCAATCTTATTATAGCCCTCCGCGTCCACGCGGTTTTGAGTATTTTTTATTTAGTCTTGTTATGGTACATTGTAGTGCATCACTCACGATGCATCGTTGACACGGTGGCCAGTACTTCTGTTCCATTCAACGCCAACGACGGAGTCAGCTTCCAGAAGTTATGACGTGGCGCACTGTCAATGGTAAGCCAATCCAATTGTAAAATTTGATATCGTTCGATGCAGAAATTTTCTGAGCGTCTATGACCGGCGCATCTCTTCATTGATTACGGTCAACATTGGTCAGTGGCTTTATCCATTTGTCTTCCACAATAGGAGGCCAGAAAAGGACGGCAGCACCCAGAATGGGTAATAAATAATTCACGATGGGCTGGCCTGGGTCACTCCTCCAAGCCCAATCTCAAGTTTTGGGCCTCTCATCTTTGGACCTTCAGTTTGTTGGACTTGGCTAAGGATCATATACTTATTAAGATTTTTTATTAACTTTCTTATATTTTATATAGAAAGTTATTACCATTTTCTATTTTTGAAACTAGAAAACTTGAAATATATAAATGAAAATTTAGTAAGTAATTTTTTTTATTTCTTTGTTAATAACATTTGTGTTTAAAATATTTAAAATTTATAAATAAAAATCATTGCATTATGCTATTAAATATATAAAAGCATTTTATTTATATTATGTTATGTTATACACATTTTTTAAATTCTTTTTGTCAGCTAAAATTTTAATTTTTTTAATCAAAATTTTTATTTTAAAAATGATAATATAAATAAAAATGAAATAAGACTAAATTTCCATGATGCTTGTGATGACATCCATGCCTTGTAAGTACAATGACATCCATGCTTGTGATGACAGTTTTGGCTGTCATCTCCATTTACAGCCTGCTTTGGGATCCAAGTTAAGATTCTACAATTTGATCCATATCTATTACATCTATCATTAAAGGCCTATGGCTTGGAAAACCACCCTTCACTGCAAGGTTGTGTGGTGGAGAGGGTTGCATATGTCATTTCCCTTGTCTCTTCTTTAATTTCTATTTTTTTTTTATTATAATAATATTGTAGACCCCCATTTTGGGGCACTTTCTTTCTCACCTTTCATGCAGGTTATTTGGCCAGGTGGCACGATCCCGGGAGACCACGTGGCATCTTTAGAGAGGCTGACAGAGAATCAGGTTAATGCTTTGAGGAGCTATCAGAATTCGACACCTGTAAAGGGGATTTGGAAAGCTGCAGACTGTAGAGGTAGGGGACCCCCAGCTGAGGGCTTGAGGCCGGCGGTAGCAGGTATGCAGCAGCAGGGAGAGTGGTTGGGCAAAGCCATGCTTGCTGACCGGTGAATAGGAGGGCAGAAGAGTGGCTTATGGGAGAAGACACCAAAAGAAAAAAAAGAGAGAAAAAAGGAAAACGGCTAGAGGAAAAAGGGTGAGGAGTTGCGGGGAGGGGAATCTTGGAGGGCTTGGGGGAGATATTCTTGGGAAGCAAGCTAAAGAAAACAGAGCATTTTCTAGAGAGATAGGCAAGGAAGAAGAAATGTGTTTTGCTGAGTTTCGGTCGATCTTGTGGGAGGCAATCATTTTCAGGTAGGTTTTTCTTTTCTTTTTCTGCTCATTCCTGGGTGATGTTTGTGGATTGAGGGCAAGTATGTCCATATATCTCTCTTATAGTTCTTGCTGAAGGCCATTTCGCCCTTATTTTGGTTTCCCCATTGATATATCTGCTACTATGCTTTGATTTTTATCTGGTATTCATTTGACTTCACCCACCCTCGTATGAGTTCATTGATTGATATATGAAATAGAGGCTCTTAGAAGCGAGCGAGCCCATTTGGCTAGTGAATTTGAGGTCCTGCTCATAGAAATCGGTTCAAGGCTTGTTACCCTGCCAGATGAGAGACTTTCAGTAGTGGTTAATGCTACCGCCTCCTTCCCATTTAACCCGTGTCCTCTATGGTTTCCCCTCCCATATTTTGCCACCGCCTTCAATCTGTTCTTTTCATATACGCCATAAATCCTTCACCACCTTTTATATCTCTGTGTCTACCACTGCCACCTTTCTTTCTCTCCCTTGCACACGCAGACGGTCCCCCCTGCAACGTGCGGCATAGCTCATTCCACCCGGGGAAGAATTCTGTCCGCCGACATCCCACTTTCTCCAGATGTCTCATATCTGGAATTCTGTTCGGCCGCTGTCCCACCTTCTCCGGATGTCTCACATCCGACACCTGAGGCCGGATGGGAGAGGAGGGCGATTCAACTTCCCCGGTCAGACATGTCCGGATCCTCTGATAGTGCTTACCCAGAGAGCATCCAACCGGCAATTCAGTTTCCTCGGACAGCTTGGCTCGTTAGCCACTCGCGATTCGCCGGATCCATTTCCGCCCGCAATCTTCTACTCCTCTTGATTTTAATAGGCATGAATGTTTTTTTTTTTCATAATTCCGGAATAATGGAATCTGTGATATTAATTCATGCAAAATAAATCGGGCTTTGGTGGGGGCCCAACATATGTGATTTTCTCATGATTGATTGATTGTTTGCTTTGATTATCATACATGATTGATTTACCCTACTCTCTAACATACATGCGATTATTTCTAAATTGTGCACTAACCCTCTCTATTGATAGCGCATGGTGGCTCGTTGCCCAGGCATGTACCCATTTTCCTCTAATCGTTGTCTATGCATGTCTCGACTTTTATGTGTGCATGATTATTCAGGATATTCATTGTTTTACTCGTCCATTGCCCTGATTGCTTCATTTTATTAGTAGATACCCGACTTTAGGGACTTAAAGGGGTGCTACAGTCTATACCGTACCTTCCCGATAAGTAATTTGACCCCCGAACTCGATCCGATTTTTCGCAGACCGCCTTTTCCAAAATAAGGAGTCACACTTAGGGTTTTTCTTTCTTATTTTGTTTACCCTTTTAAAAATAAAACAAAAATAAGTGGGGACTCCAAGTCATTTTTCTTAACAAATAAAAATCATTTTTTCAAAATGAAAATTGAGCTCGCCGTCGAGTGGGAAACGCATAAGCCGAAATGCGGGGTCCACAAATATGTCTTTTCCTTTATATTAATTGAGTGGTTATTGGAAATGTTTTACTCAATCCATAGTCAGGCCAATGTTGGTGCAATAACTGTATAAACAAACTTTAAATAATAAAGAATATAAAAGCAAAAAATTCATATTAGTTGTTTAATAAATTTTTATTTCTTTTTTTTTTATAAGATTTTATATTTAAATAATTTTTTATTCATGCAATTAAAAAAAAATATTATATAAAAAGGCACAATACTAGGAAGAAAAAATACAATTAATAACATGAACTTTATACTCTTTTGAAAGAATATGAAAATTCTAATAAATAATAACTAAAAAGTTTTTATGTTAATTTAAAATAATTTATATAAAAAAATTTAACTAATTAATAATTTATATAAAACACTTACATTTAAATGATAAATCAAACTATTATTTTTACAATATTTTTTTTTAAAGATGATTTATGGTTAGCAAAATAATATTTGAAATTAAGGAGTTTAAACTTTTTGAGAAATACCATTACAAAAAATTATCAAGATGATTTCTCTTTTTGCATTACCTCCAAGGTAAACATATTCTCCTTTCTTCTTGATTGGATCCCTACAAAACAAATTCAAATAACTTTTGATACTCATACCTTTTTGGGTTCCTAAGGTTATCATTTCTAAAAAATGAATAGATGTTTTTATATCAACCAAGACATTTTGGATTATGATTTTAGTAATATACTACATAAAAAGTTATTAAAAAAAAATTAAAAGTACTTATCATGGGCCAATTTAAGAATTATTTCAAATAATTTTTAATTTTTTTAAAAGTAATTTTTAAAATTTCGTGAAAAAACAATAAGATCCCATCATGTTTTCTGAGGCTTACATTTAAAATATTATTTTTAAGTTAAAAAACCATATATACATATATATTCTAGTTAAAAAAAAAAAGAAAAAAAAAAACCTTGTTTGCATAAATTATTTATTAAAATATTTTTATTTTTATTTAAAAAATTAAATTAAATTTATATAATATTAATTTAATTTAATTTAAGTCTTATTAAAAATGAAAAATAGTTTTATAATTAAAAAATAAATATTTTTTGGTAAAATATTAATACTAATATTATAATAAAATAATTTTAGTTTATTAACAAGTCTATGATTTTTTAAAAATAAATTAGAACTTAAAAATATTAGTATTTTTATATATACACCTATATACAAAAAGAGAGTCAAGTTATCTATTGAGTTTCTTACCATTAGTTTTAGATGAGACAATACTTGCAAATACCCAAAGCACCCCTACCTTTGAGAAAATATACAAAGTTCCGATTGGACCAACTAGTCTGACTGGTCCAACCATTGACCAAAGGTTGGTTCAGTTTAGTCTATAGCCTTTGGGCTGAAGTACACATTGAACTAGTTTTGAACCACTAGTTCTAGGTTGGCCTTTTTTACTTCTCAACAAAAGGTTGGGTGGAAGCCCAACCCAATTGATAAGACCAGGACGAGGCTTGTCTTGAGCCCTCTTGCATGCTTATTATATCATGAAATGGACAGTTAAAGGCATTCTCATCCTTATCAACTTCCTATGTGGGATGAGTTTTAAAAAATCCATAAACCATTGACCCTCAGTTCACATGTTAAACTATGACCACTTTACTACAAAAGGTGGTTATTTAAAAATTGCAAAATAAACTAAATTAACATAATTATTTAAAATTTTTTAATATAAGGAAATTAATATAATATAAATAAAATAAATTATAAATAAAAGAATTTTCTTCTATTTTAATACATTTCTTCACATTTGAATATTATACATATTTTATTTATAAAATTTAAAATATTAATACATTTATATTTATTCATGATTTAAGTTTAGTAATATCAAATATAAACAATAAATATTATTATTTTTTAATTTCTTTATATTAAAATTTTTTAATTTATTTTTTAATATATAAATTATATATTTATGAACTCACCGGTTCAATAACCAATTTGATCACTAAATCATAAACCCATAATTTTTTCAATTCAATAAATGATCCAATTCCAAAAACATTGTTCTCAACCATGCCTCTACTCATTTCGTTCAACTTTATTTCTCTTTCTACTACCACCATTACAAACTTATCAAGGATTTCTATATCTAGAGTCTTAACCGTAATTGCTTTATGGTAAACAGGATGGGCTTTGAATCATCGTTGGAGACTTTTGGATGTGGGTTGGGTTCTTCCACATGCATTTGATGCTACTTGGGAGTAACTCTACAGGAAGGGTTGTGACAGCTTTCTATGTAAGACGAGTGTGTGACTAAAACAAAGAGTAACATGAAGAGACTCATTCCGATGTTGATTTCTAATGTAAATTGTTTTGAGTTGGATTTTAAGCTTTCGGGCAATCTAGAAAACAAGACCCACATCATCCACAAACCATTGTCTTTGTAAATGGTGCAGGAAAGAGGGAACAGAGGATTTAAGCCATGGTTTGATCCCACTCCAGGCATCCATTCCTATAAAATCCTTTGGAACAGATCAAATTGCATAAGACAACCATTTTCTTAAAATGTAATCAAGTATCTCTTGCCTCCATTATCTCGACAGGTCGTGCCACATGAGTGCATGTCATGTGAGAGATGGTTTTAAAATCCACAGCTGGTATAAGAGAAGGCCTTTTTATCAGTCATGAATTTCATATTGAAACTGTTAACATTGCATGCATCTAAAGAACAATCTGAGGGAAATAATAGTGTTACAAAGATGAGTCAAATCCCAAAAACTTCAATAACTTGCACCTCTAAAATGCATACCTATCTGACACAACCTTCTTCCTCTTGCGATTCCTGCAAACCTATTTCAAGAAAGAAATCATGACCTTCTTCGTAATAAAGAAGGAAAAAACAAAAAACAGAAAGAAAGAAAAGAAGGCCAACAATGATAACAACAAAGAACACTTCATCTGGAACTTACCTTTGGTATTCTATTCCAAAACCTATGATTTCTTGTTTGTAGGCCCATGGAACCCGAAGTATATTGATATACACATAGTCTAGGGCTTGTCAATGCTCCCAAATCCAAATGTAATCTTTTCCTTTAACACGAAACAGTGATTTGGTAGAAGGTTTTTTATTACAGAGTCCTAGTCGAAACAGATGCTAGGAGCTTAAGTACCACTGGGTTTGAGAGTTCTATACAGTTTATTACATATAACATGCATTCTAGTTGAAGCTCTTGTGTGTCTTTCACTAATACTATTGGTCGTATATAATGATGGACTTACTATTATCACAACGTATTGTTTTCTCTGCTAATCTCAAAAACCTACCAACCAAAACAAATTTCATTTGCAACCCTTTAATAGGTTCCCACCTTTTTCAGTTTACAAAATTTAACTTGTTTCATCTCTAATCTTTACTGACTTTATAGGTTTTTTGTTGATGGCATTCCTATCTAAGTTTTCAAGAACTAATCGCATATAGGAGTGGGCTAGTCCCACACATCCAAGCTCAATAATGGCAAGTATATGGGATGGGTCTAGCCGGGTGATGATGGTGGTCCTACCTAAAATGAACTAGACTTATTCACAATTCAGAGCTCCTTATCCAAGTGTTTTTTGCATCATCAGCTACCCTTCTCATCACTCCAACATATATATATACCACTTCCCTAGGTTTTGATGGAACATAGAGCAGTACTGGAGGCTAGCCTTAACAAAGAAAAACAATATCAAGTTGTAAAAAGAAAACTCGTGACCTATGACTACTACACTGATAAAGGCAGCATGATAATAGAATTCCTCCAGAATGCCTGCAGTAAGAGAAGCCCCTTCATTTCTCAGTTTAGTATAAAAATAAAAAATATATTGCATTCCTATTAAAAAAAACATTTAAAAATCTTTCTCATGTTTAGTATTATTTGAAAGTCATTTGATAATTTATAATTTCATGTATATTTGAACATACTTCTAGGTGTGTTTTTTTTTTAAATAAAAAAAGGTAGTAAGGACTCTTTTATATATATATATATATATATATATATATAATAGATACTCTTATACAAAAAGTATGCACTAAGTCTAAATTTTTAAAAATAACTTTCAAAAATTTTAAAATTTAAGATATTAAATTTTTTTAATACCTTTATTTTTTTTAATTAGTTTTCAAAAATCATTAGATTTTAATGTAAGGTTTTAAAAGTTCTTGCACTTTATATAGAAAGTTGCTACCATTTTTTGTTTTTGAAAATAGAAAACATGAAGTATATAATAAAAAATTTAGTAAGTAATTTTGTTTTCTTTGTTAATAACATTTGTGTTTAAAATATTTAAAATTTATAAATAAAAAACATTGTATTATGCTATTAAAAATTATAAAAGCATTTTATTTATACTGAATAATGTTATATATTAATATTATTTTATGGTATGTTATATACATTTTTAAATTCTCTCTATTAGCTAAAATTTTAATTTTTTTAATCAAAATTTTTTATTTTAAAAAGGAGTAATATAAATAAAAATGAAATAAGACTAAATTTTCATGATGCTTGTGATGACATCCATGCCTTGTAAGTACAATGACATCCATGCTTGTGATGATAGTTTTGGCTGTCATCTCCATTTACAGCCTGCTTTGCGATCCAAGTTAAGATTCTACAATTTGATCCATATCTGTGTACATCTACCATTAAAAGCCTATGGCTTGGAAAACCACCCTTCACAGCAAGGTTATGTGGTGGAGGGGGTTGCATATGTTGTGTGGTGGAGGAGGTTGCATATGTCATTTCCCTTGTCTCTTCTTTAATTTCTATTTTTTTTAATAAAAATAAAATAATAATCATAATAATGATGACCTTGGATAAGATTAAGGGTCTCCAAAAAGCCCATGGCCCACGGCCTGGCCTAGGGGGCTAAAGCTTGGCTAGAGCCCGGCAGGTCCAAGCCTGGTCCAAGCCCATTTCTGGGCCCAATTTAGGCCCGCCCATAGGCCCGCCACTTAAAAAAAATGTATATATAAAAAAAAATATTCAAAAAATAGAAAATGCTACATTAATAAAAATATTCATTGCTAACTATTTTATTCATTGAATGTATACATTACATTTGAAAATGTGGGAAAAGTTTACATCACTAAAAAATAAGTACATCCCAACTAGGTTGTTACCTACTTATTTGTCAATCATTTGTACTTTTCAACCACAAAAAATAAAAATAAAAATATAACATACATTTAGTAAAATATTTTAATCATTATCTTTTGGCGGTGATGGCAAACGATCACATATCCATGTAGATCTTGATGATTTTAGTTTTTCCATATCAGCAAGCATATTTTCTTCTTGAATAGAATCAAATATCCTTTTATCTGCTATTGCCCAATCTTTCACACATATATTTGCTTCAATAGAATCCGTCGCTAAGCTGCATCATTTATCACTAACTACTCTTTCACCTGCACTAAAAGCAGTTTCTAATGCAACTGTACTCATAGGAACTATGTACATCATGAGCAATGATAGAAAGCACAGGATATTTGTGTTGTTGTGATTTCCACCATATTAAAATATCAAAATCTTCATCATCTTCAAATGAAATTAAATCAATATTAAGATATCTATCTAAATCAGTTGTGTTGTTTGGAGAATTATTTGTTGTCTTCTTTCGACTTTTCAACATTTCTAGAGCTCCTTTATAAAAAGATGAAGAGTTTGTAGATGTAGGTGGTAATTTAATAAAACTAACATCATCACCATATTTTTCTTTATAATAGTTATATAAATTATATAATAATGAATTTATTTCATTTTTAATTTCTTCAATTTTTATTTGGTCATTAAAATAAATAATTGTTAACCATTCATCCAAACTTCAAATTTCAATCTAGGGTCCACAATTAAACCAAGATAAAAAATTAAAGGTATTTCTCCCCAATATTTTCTTAATTTTTCTATCATTGAAAATATTGCATCATTAAATATATCCAAATTTAAATATTTTTGAAGTACAATAAAAATATTAGTTATTTGCATGACAACTCGGTTTGAAGATGGATAATATACACCACAAAAATTTTTTGTTGAAGTATCAAATACTTCAAAAAGATCTCTTAAAAGATCTGCAATATGCCAATCATAATCATTTAATACATCAATTTCTGTTTCACAATCATTGCTAATTAATTGTATTTCATATAGTTCTACTACTTTTCTATATTTTATAATAGTTTGTAAAAGTTTATAAGTGGAATTCCATCTAGTGGGCATATCCAAATTTATATTTCTTTTTTTCATATTTAACATTTTGCAACAATAAAAAAATAATTCATGTTTTGCTCGAGAACTATTAAGACCCGCAACAATGCCTCTAATTTTTTATAATGTATCATCAATGTGTTTTAATCCATCTTTTACAATTAAATTTAAAATATGTGCACAACAACGCACATGAAATATTTTACATTGATTTTTTTTTATTTACCAATATCGTTTTAATCTATATACTGTTGCATCATTATTAGAAGCATTATCTAATGTTATTCTAAATATTTTATCACGAATGCTAAAATCTATAATTTCATCATTTATTAAAGATGCTATATTTTTACCATTATGTGGAGCATTTATTATTTTAAATGAAATAATTCTTTTATTTAATTTCCATTCATTATCAATATAATGAGCAGTTATACATAAAAACCATTACGAGTTAAAGATGTCCAAATATCAGATGTTAAACAAATTCTTCCTTCAAAATTTGCAAAAAAAAATTTCAAATTTTCTTTTTGTGTTTCAAAATTTTTTGTAAGACTTCTTTTAACTGTATTTCCAGAGCAACCTTGAAACTAAGGATTAACAGCTCGTTGCATTGTTCCCGTATAATCATGAGTTTCCATGAAATTGAAAGGTTGTTCTGCTCTTATTATATAACTAATCATTTCTTCACGACAATAAGATTCATCATAAGAAAATGTTTTTAAATTTCCACTTTCATCTTTACCTAATTGCATATAATTTATAATATCTATATTATTTTTAGTTTTACAATTTTCATGATGCCTTTTTAAATGACTTGTACCTGAATTTGAGCCACCACTAAGAAGTTTGTTACAAATTTTACATTTTTCTTTCATTTCTTTTTTATTATTTTCTAAATTTATTTCTATTCTATCAAAAAAATTCCATATATTTGAAGTAAATTTTTTGCTATCACATGCATTAGATGAAGAACAAGAACCATTTGCCATAATTATAATTATTGATAAAATATTATGCTAAAAATAATAAATGTAAAATTAAAATGTAACAAATAAATAAAAGAAAAGATGAAGTATGTTACTAAATTAGAGAACCGAAGCAGAAATTCCTTCAAATTCGAACTCTTTGAGCCACCAATGCTTGTTTTTCACCACCAATAATATTGAATAATTTGAGACAAAATACAATAATTGGAAATATTGTGGAATGGGAAAGAGCTTGAGAGTTGAGAGAATAGAATAAATTGAGGGTATTTAATATTTATAGGGAGGTACGTGACCGTTAGGATTTATTTATTTTTTTAAATGCCAAGATGACTCTTCAACGATCATATACTTTGAAATTTAACATTTGAAGTGAGTGGCCTATTCAACGGTCATGTGACCGTTGAACAGTCAACTCACTTTTATTTTTTTCAAAAATCATACAACATTTCTAATATATATATATATATATATATATATATTATTATATATATATATATATATATATATATAACTAATGCAAAATAGTTACACAAAAGAGGGCCAACTCAGTTGGTGGCTAGCTCTCCTTGAAATTCATAAGGGAAGAGTTCGAATCTCCCTCCCTTTAAAACTCAAAAGGCATTTTAATTTTTACCCAAACCTGCCCACCCAAGCCCATAGGCCCGCCCGCCAAGCCTGCCCAACTTGAGGGCCCACGGGCTAGGCCATGGGCCTTACTCCTTAAGGCCGGCCGGCCCAGCCCGTTGGAGACCCTCAGATAAGATAAAGACAAACTTATGTTTGGTGTGTTGATAGTCTTTTGATATTATATTTGAGGAAAGTGATATATATTTGTGATATTATATTTGAGTGGTTATTTGAATGGTTATGGAAAATTATCCTATCTGTTTTGGTAGTCCATGTACTAGAAAAGTGTAAATGTCGGATAAGGTTGAAATATGTTGGAAGATGCTTATTAGTTTTGTGGTGGAGAGGATGTGCTCCAGTCTTTTCTCTTGTCTCTTCTTTAAATTTCTTTTTCCTTTTTTATATGTCTTTTCCTTTATATTAATTGAGTGGTTATTGGAAATGTTTTGCTTAATCCATTGTCAGGCCAATGTTGGTGCAATAACTATATAAACAAACTTTAAATAATAAAAAATATAAAAGCAAAATATTTATATTTGTTGTTTAATAAATTTTTATTTCTTTTTTATAAGATTTTATATTTAAATAATTTTTTATTCATGCAATTAAAAAATTATTATTTAAAAAGCCCAATAATAGAAAAAAAAAATACAATTAATAACATGAACTTTATTCTCTTTTGAAAGAATATGAAAATTCTAACAAATAATAACTAAAAAGTTTTTATGTTAATTTAAAATAATTTATATAAAAAATTAACTAATTAATAATTTGTATAAAACACTTACATTTAAATGATAAATCAAACTATCATTTTTAAAATATTTTTTTCAAAGATGATTTATGGTTAACAAAATAATATTTGAAATTAAGGATTTAAAATTTTTTGAGAAATACCATTACAAAAAATTATCAATGCTAATGATTTCTCTTTTTGCATTACCTCCAAGGCAAGTATATACTCCTTTCTTCTTGATTGGATGCCTACAAAAGAAATTCAAGTAACTTTTTATACTTATACCTTTTTGGGTTCCTAAGGTTATTTCTAAAAAATGAATTGATGTTTTTATATCAACCAAGACATACTTTGGATTATGATTTTAGTAATATAGAACTAAAAAATATTAGTATTTTTATATATACACTTATATACAAAAAGAAGTCAAGTTATCTATTGAGTTTCTAACTATTAGTTTTAGATGAGACAATACTTGCAAATACCCAAAGGGCCCTACCTTTGAGAAAATATACAAAGTTCCGACTGGACCAACTAGTCTCATTGGTCCAACCATTGACCAAAGCTTGGTTCGGTTTAGTCGATAGCCTTTGGGCTGAAGTACACATTGAACTAGTTTTGAACCATTGGTTCTAGGTTGGCCCTTTTTACCTCTCAACAAAAGGTTGGGTGGAAGCCCAACCCAATTGATAAGACCAGGACAGGGCTCTGTCTTGAGCCCTCTTGCATGCTTATTATATCATCAAATGGAAATTTACCTCTTGCATGCTTATTATATCATGAAATGGACAGATAAAGGGATTCTCATCCTTATCAACTTCCTATATCGGATGAGTTTTAAAAAATCCATAAACCATTGACCCTTAATTCACATGTTAGGACTATGACCACTTTACTACAAATGGTTGTTATTTAAAATTTCAAAATAAACTAAATTAACATAATTATTTAAAATTTTTTAATATAAGAAAAATAATATAATATATACAAAATAAATTATAAATAAAATAATTTTCTTCTATTTTAATATATTTCTTCACATTTGAATATTATATATATTTTTTATTTATAAAATGTAAAATATTAATGCATTTATATTTATTCATGATTTAAGTTTAGTAATATCAAAGATAAAAAATAAATATTATTATTTTTTAATTTCTTTATATTAAAATTTTTAAATTTATTTTTTAATATATAAATTATATATTTATGACATCATCGGTTTAAACTCGGTTCAATGACCGATTGGACCACTAAACTATAAACTGTAATTTTTTCGGTTCAATAAATGATCTAGTTCCAAAAACATTGTTCTCGACCATGCCTCTGCTTATTTGGTTCAACTTTATTTCTCCTTCTACTACCACCATAACAAACTCATCAAGGGTTTCTATATCTAGAGTCTTAACCGTAATTGCTTTATGGTAAACAGGGTGTGCCTTTGAATCATCTTTGGAGACTTTTGGATGTGGATTGGGTTTTCCCACGTGAATTTGATGCTACCTGGGAATAACTCTGCAGGGAGGGTTGTGACAGCTTTCTATGTAAGATGAGTGTGTGACTAAAATAAAGAGTAACATGAAGAGACTCATTCTGATGTTGATTTCTAATGTAAATTGTTTTGAGTTGGATTTTGAGCTTTTGGGCAATCTAGAAAACAAGACCCACATCATCCAGACCAATGTCTTTGTAAATGGTGTAGGGAAAAGGGAGCAAAGGATAAAGCCATGGTTTGATCCCACTCAAGACTTCCATTCCTAAAAAATCCTTTGGCACACACATCAAATTGCGTATGACAACCATTTTCTTAAAATGTACTCAAGTATCCCTTCCCTTGATTATCTTGACAAGCTGTGCCATAGCATGAGTGCATGTCATGTGAGAGAGGGTTTTAAAATCCACAGCCGGTATAAGGGAGGGCCTTTTATCAACCATGAATTTCAAATTGAAACTATTGACATTGCATGCATCTAAAGAACAATTTGAGGGAAATAATAGTGTTACAAAGAGGAGTCAAATCCCAAAAACTTCAATAAACTTGCACCTCTAAAATGCATACCCTATTTGACACAACCTCCTTCCCATTGCCATTCCTGCAAACTTGTTTCAAGAAAGAAATCACGACCTTCTTTGCAATAAAGAAGGAAAAAAAGAAAGAAAAAGAAAGAAAGAAAATAAGGCTAACAATGACAATAACAAAGAACACTAGAACACTTCATTTGGCACTTACCTTTGGTATTCTATTCCAAAACCTATGATTTCTTGTTTGTAGGCCCATGGAACCCAGAGTACATTGATACACACAGTCTGGGGCTTGTCAATGCTCCCAAATCCAAATGTAATCTCTTCCTTCAACACCAAACAGTGATTTGGCAGAAGGTTTTTTATTGTAGAGTCCCAGTCGAAACAGATACTAGGAGCTTAAGTACCACTGGGTTTGAGAGTCCTATACAATTTATTACATATAGCATGCATTCTAGTTGAAGCTCTTGTGTTTCTTTCACTGATACTATTAGTCATATAGAATGATGGACTAACTATTATCACAACGTATTATTTTCTCTGCTAATCCTAAAAAACTACTGACCAAAACAAATTGCATTTGCAACCCTTTAATAGGTTCCCACCTTTTTCAGTTTACGAAATTTAACTTGTTTCATCTCTAATCTTTGCTGACTTTATAGGTTTTTTGTTGATGGCATTCCTATTCGAGCTTTCAAGAACTAATAGCATATATGAGTGGGCTAGCCCCACACATCCAAGCTCAATAATGGCAAGTATATGGGATGGGTCTAACCGGTTAATGATGGCGATCCTACCTAAAATAAGTATATGCACCAACACTCTCCTAACAATTTATAAATGTAATTCACATGCAAATGTTTCAACACTCCTCAAAATTTATTCAGAAGAACAATTATCTCCTTAACCCATTTTAATTTACTACAAGATATCATTAACCTAAATGAACATAAAATAATTGAAGATATTCCATGGATAATCACACTTATTTCAGATCATATATATTTCATTTAATATATATGCCCAAATATCCAATGATATCAAAAACTGAAAATAAATCAAAGAATAGAGTGAGAGAAAGAGACAATTGACACCGGATTTTAATGTGGAAAACCTCTGAAGAGATTAAAAACCACAAGCCTACTATCGATAAAAAACATCCACTATGAAGAATAAAAACTAAATATAAGATTTTACCTAACTCAAACCAACCAATCATTCCCAGACCACTTGATTAGTACCTTCACTTTCAGTTTCTCACCTTCTTCTTCCAATGCACATTTGGAGTCCGTACCTAACTCAATCTCGATCTCTTCTTGAATTCATACAAGAAGAAAATTAGTTTTTGCACAAAACCAAGAGAATAAGATATGAATGTTTCATAAATCAACCCATGTTCATTTTCAGAAAATCCATTAAAAAAAATTTCTTGGAAAACTTGGATAGGATTTTCTTGGAGCAAGCAACCTCAAAAAGAAAAGGAAATGAGGAGCACAAGAACGACTATTGCAATCTCTATGCTCCAAAAATGGGGAAAAGTTCATTTTAAATGCAATTGAAACCCTTAATCCAAGGGCTAAAAATTGATCTTAAAAACAAGTTAGTTTGATCGATATGCCCCGCACTTGGATCGATCCAGAAATAAGGGAACAAAAGTCTTTCAACAAAAATATTTCTCTCAACTTTCTTAACTCTTTTAAAGATGAAAAACAAGGTTGATTCACATTCAATCACCACACACTCAACTACATACATTGGCCTCTTAGCAAAGTCTTAATATTTAAAGGTCAAATAGTCCGAAGAAGAATTGGAAAACCAATTTAGGGGACACTTAGAAATTTTGTTTGAAATTACCAACCTAGTTAAACACTTACATATTTAATTTAAAATTTAAAATTATTTAATTTATTTATTTTTTATTTTATTATTTTGCTAATTTTTGTTTCTTTATCTTTTTTTAAACATGAAGCGTAGGTGATATTTTTTACAAGAAGATGGGGTTCTAATATACCTATTCTCGGGCTTTGTGGAGCTTAGTTTTATTTGATCTGGTTTGACGACTAGACCAGAATAATATTGCGTGGTTTTTTTTAATGTGCAATATTTGTGCAATATTTTTTGGGCCCGTTTAGCCCATTGTGGAACCACTTTTTGTAATTAGGGTTTTTTAGTGTGATGTGGTTGTCGTGTTATATATAGAGAGAAAATATTGTAGCTGAAGGTTGTACTCTGTATTTTTCCCTGATAATAGTGATATCCCTGCAACTGTGTGGACGTAGGCAAATTGCTAAACCACGTAAATACTGTCTTGTGCGTGTGATTGTTTTGTCTTTGGCGTGTGTTTTCTCTATTTTTTTTTTTTGTTTCTCATAGGTTAGGAATTCGGCTTAGTTCCCTTCAACTAGTATCAGAGCCTAGGGTTAGGTTTGAGTAGGAGCAATGGCAAAAGAAGCAGGTAAGGCGTCTGGAATAGAAAAGTTTGATGGCACAGACTTTGCGTATTGGAGGACGCAGATTGAAGATTATCTCTATGGGAGGAAATTGCATTTGCCTCTTTTGGGGACAAAACCTGAGAGTATGAAGGTTGAGGAATGGGCACTTCTTGACAGACAGGTTTTAGGAGTTATTAGGTTAACTCTGTCTAGGTCTGTTGCACACAATGTTGTAAAGGAGAAGACCACAACAGATCTGATGAAGGCTTTCTCCAGTATGTATGAAAAGCTGTCTGCAAACAATAAGGTGCATCAGATGAAGAAATTGTTCAATTTGAAGATCGCAGATAATGCATCAGTAGCACAATATCTGAATGAATTTAATACAATCACAAATCAATTGTCGTTTGTAGAAATTGATTTTGATGATGAGATTTGTGCTCTGATCGTCTTGTCTTCTTTGCCAAACAGTTGGAAGGTAATGAGAATGGCAATAAGCAGAAGAGGTACATGATGCATTACTTCTTGCAGTAGATAGTCCACTTGATGATTTAGTTTTGGATTCAGGAGCTTCTTTCATACCACTCCACACCGAGAAATCATATAGAATTATGTTGTAGGTGATTTTGGTAAGGTGTATTTGGCTGATGATTCAGCCTTGGATGTTGTGGGTCTGGGAGACGTCCGGATATCGTTGCCCAATGGGTCTGTTTGGTTATTGGAGAAGGTTTGACATATTCCTGACCTGAGGAGGAATCTGATTTCTGTTGGACAACTTGATGATGAAGGACATGCAATACTATTTGTTGGTGGTACTTAGAAGGTTACAAAGGGAGCTAGGGTATTGGCTCGTGGAAAGAAGACTGGTACTCTGTATATGACCTCATGTCCAAGAGACACAATTGTAGTTGTTGATGCAAGTACTAATACAAGCATATGACATCGCAGACTTGGTCACATGAGTGAGAAAGAGATGAAGATGCTGTTGTCAAAAGGAAAACTATTAGAATTGAAGTCCATTGATTTTGACATGTGCGAAAGTTGCATCTTAGGAAAGCAAAAAAAAAGTGAGCTTCTTGAAAACTGACAAGACACCGAAGGCTGAAAAATTGAAACTAGTACACACTGATTTGTGGGGGCCTTCTCCGGTTGCATTCCTTGGAGGTTCGAGGTACTTCATCACTTTTATTGATGACTCAAGCAGAAAGGTATGGGTTTATTTTCTAAAAAATAAATCTAATGTATTTGAAACTTTTAAGAAGTTGAAGGTCATGGTTGAGACAGAAACAGGTTTGAAAGTAAAATGTTTGAGGTCAGATAATGGAGGAGAGTGCATAGATGGAGGGTTCAGTGAGTATTGTGTTGCATAAGGAATTAGGATGGAGAAGACCATTCCTATGACACCACAGCAGAATGGTGTGGCTGAGCACATGAACAGAACTCTCAATGAGCGTGCTAGAAGTATGAGGTTGCATGCTGGACTACCAAAAACTTTTTGGGCTAATGCTGTTAGCATTACAACTTACCTGATAAATCGAGGACCATCAGTTCCCATGGAGTTCAGACTTCCTAAGGAGGTTTGGAGCGATAAAGAGGTAAAGTTTCACATTTAAAAGTTTTTTGTTGTGTTTCTTATGTTCATATTAATTCTAATGCTCGTAGTAAACTTGGTGCAAAGTCTAAAATATGTTTTTTCATTGGCTATGGTGATGAGAAATTTGGCTATAGGTTTTGGGATGAACAAAACAAGAAAATCATCAGAAGTAGAAATGTGATATTTAATGAACAGGTTATGTACAAGGACAGGTCAACTGTAATGTCAGATGTTACAAAGATAGATCAAATGAAATCTGAGTTTGTCAACTTAGATGAATTGACTGAAAGTACTGTCCAAAAAGGGGGTGAAGAAGATGAGGAGAATGTAAATTCACAGGTAGATCTGAGTACACCTATAGCTGAAGTTCGCAGATCTTCCAGGAACATTAGACCTCCACAGCGTTATTCACCTGTTTTAAATTATCTCCTATTGACTGATGGTGGTGAGCTAGAGTGTTATGATGAAGCCTTGCAAGATGAGAATTCAAGCAAGTGGGAGTTAGCCATGAAAGATGAGATGGATTCCTTGTTGGGGAATCAGACATGGGAACTAACTGAATTGCCAGTAAGAAATAAGGCTTTGCACAACAAGTGGGTATACAGAATAAAGAATGAGCATGATGGTAGCAAACGTTACAATGCCAGATTAGTTGTTAAAGGGTTCCAACAGAAGGAAGGCATTGACTACATAGAGATATTTTCTCCAGTTGTGAAGATGTCAACAATCAGACTCGTACTAGGAATGGTGGCGGCAGAAAACTTACATCTTGAGCAATTAGATGTGAAGACAGCATTCCTTCATGGTGACTTGGAGGAAGACCTTTACATGATTCAGCTAGAAGGGTTCATTGTTCAGGGACAAGAGAATCTAGTCTGCAAACTGAGAAAGATCTTGTATGACCTTAAATAAGCTCCTAGACAGTGGTACAAGAAGTTTGGCAGTTTTATGCATAAAATTGGGTTCAAGAGATGTGAAGTTGATAATTGTTGCTATGTTAAGCCTTTTGACAATTCTTACATCATATTACTGTTGTATGTGGATGATATGCTTATTGCAGGGTCTGGTATTGAGAAGATTAATAATCTGAAGAAACAATTGTCTAAACAGTCTGCAATGAAGGATTTGGGAGCTGTAAAGCAAATCCTTGGTATGAGAATCATTAGAGATAAGGCTAATGGTACATTGAAGCTTTCACAGTCAAAGTATGTGAAGAAAGTTCTCAGCAAGTTCAACACGAATGAAGCTAAACCAGTGAGCACACCCTTGGGTAGTCATTTCAAACTAAGCAAAGAACAATTACCGAAGACAGAAGAAGAAAGGGACTATATGAGCAAAGTGCCCTAAGCCTCAGCTATCGGCAGCTTGATGTATGCTATGGTGTGTACAAGGCCAAACATTGCACATGCAATGGGAGTTGTGACCAGATTCATGAGTAGACCTAGAAAGCAGCATTGGGAGGCAGTCAAGTGGATTCTAAGATATCTGAAGGGTTCATTAGATACATGTCTTTGCTTCACAGGTGCAAGTTTGAAACTGCAGGGTTATGTAGATGCTGATTTTGCTGGTGATATTGATAATAGAAAGAGTACTACTGGGTTTCTTTTTACTCTAGGTGGTACAACTATATCATGGGCTTCAAATCTATAGAAGATTATTACTTTGTCTACTGATTCATGCCTAATTGGTGTCTCAGTTGATTTGTGTCCAGTTGGTGCTCCTTGATGGCGGGAGTAATCAACAAAATTTATAACCTATAACACCATGAACTAGGGTAGCAAATAAAAAGCTACTATAGCATAGTGGCTCTAAGATCGTTCCACTGGGAAGGGTACTCAAGTTGAAAATGATACCAATTCAAAAAGAATTGGTGTTGTTTCATTTCAAGATTAGCTTAAGAAATAAAACACAAACTTTGGTTGAAAAAGGTTTGAACCTAGATTAACAACACAACAAGTGATGAAAATTACTTAAGAAGAAAAGCATTCCTTGGAGATTCAGGTTTACAGGGGAGGTTTCTCATGCAAAAGCATAGCTCCGGTCAGTTGGTTCATTTCCTCACATTAGAGAATTAACATAAAGTCAATTCTCTAACAGGTGCTGCACAAATGCATCCCTCAATTGGATTTCAGCTTTAATTCTCTCACTGATGCAACTTGCAATGGTTTGAGCCTCTCACTTAGCCTTTACCATTCAAGGTGATCTTTAACCTTGGATTACCCGTCAAAAGCTCGCAAGAGATAACTAATGGATGTCTCCTTAGAGTCCAAAAGGTTACCAAGTGTTGGCTATTCTAGAAAATCCTACCTTGAAGTCACCTACCAGAGGCTCGCAAGGGGTAAACTAGTGCATCTCCATGGTTAGAGATCACTTGCCTTACCAAGTGTTGGCCCAGGTGACTCCAAGACGTTTTAAGTTAACTAAAAACATTAGAAACCATTCACGGGACACACTTACTCTTCATTCATAGCTGAAACCACAAAGCTTCTGATTCTTGCACTTGGAACCTTTCCCGGTAACCTTAACTCCAAGGAACTAA